>NC_090319.1:345277028-345580058 GCF_040869045.1 Eurosta solidaginis | reverse complement strand
CAGGCCTATATTCGCTGTCCTGTGATTGTCATTGTAGCAGGTTTATTGTAGCCCAATCTGGTCGTAGTTGGTAAGGGTTGCGCTAGTAGTGTTAGTGCCGGTATGGACGCAGTTAATAAAGATGCGCTAGTAGTGTTATTGCCGGTATGAGCGCGCTAGTAAGGATGCGGCTGGTATTATTGCCGGTATGAGCGCAGTTAATAAAGGTGCGCTAGTCTTGGGGTCGGTGGAACCGCCTGTTGTTGGTGTTAACCTTAATGGCCTCAAGCCTATGTACGTGGCCCCGCTACGTGCGTTGCAACTGGTGTGGCGGTACGTCTGATGGTTGTTGCGCTCGTGGTTGCGCTTATGAAGGAGTTGGGGGAGGTACTACCGATGGTGATGCCCGTGGTAATAGTAGGCACCGTTGGTGGTGGTTGGCGCGGTGGTCCGAGGTGAACAAAAGACCCAGGTGGCGATAAAACTTCGTGCCGGCCTTTACGCCGGTGGTAGTGTCCTCAGTTGCCACTTGAACATGCCTAATGGTTGATGGTTGATGGTCGGCGATTTTTCTTGATTTAGTTTCCCTTACCAAATTTTTTCTTTCCTTAGGTGTATACGGCGGAAACTCAATCTTCCAAAAGGCCGATTTTTTTTCGTAGTCATGGCCGGTCTGTCTTTTTCTTGTTTTTTTTCGATATCTTTTTTATCGCAACTTTCGCCACATCGCTAGGTGTGTTCGCGTGAACACGCTCCCAAGTGGATCGTAGCCGTAGACCGTAGCAGCAGACCATAACAACATACAAGCAACAAACCGAGTTGTTTTATTTAAAAGAGGCCTAGAGCTCACCAACAGAAAAATATATATATAAAAGTCAAATATTAAAAGTAAATATTAAACTGTAAACCTGCAAAGTAGGTACAACATTATGTAAAGAGTAAATCAATAGATGACTTGAATGTTACCGCCAAACACAGATAGCTGGCATGACTTGTTACGAAAAAGCAAAATACATTCCCAACATGGTTCGAAAAGGCCCGAAGATACTTTCAATAGTGTCCCGAAATATTTTCAAAATAGTCCCGAAATAATACTGAAAAAGATCCGGAGGTGAGCCGATTTGATGCATGAAAAGGGGGCATTTGTTGATTGCTTTTAAATAATAAAAAATTTCAAAGTAATTGCAAAAATATATTTTTTCATACAAAAAACAAAAAAAACTAGGATTGTACTTGCCTTTATTTTGGGACCAAAATTTCTGCATAAAATCACCCATTGCACTTGGATACACGCGCGGCCATTTTAGTGCACTTGTGCCCATGGAACCGTTTGCACGCATCGATTCACGTAGAGATGAGCCGGAAGATGTGCGTTATCTGCCGTTGATGGATTGCGAATCAAAGTTATTGCCAATACACTTTTTAACACAGGCAGAGGTAAGCCATAGAATATTTTTTAGGCATTCATAAGTACGTTATATTTATTGTATCAATTCGTAGATGGGACGCGAAGAGGCTATAATGAGACAATGGTTAGATGTATGCGTTACAGATGGTGGCTTATTGGTGGCGCAACAGAAATTGCGCAAACGACCGCTGTTGGTTGCACAAATGCTTGAAGAATGGTTAAATCATTATCGGAGAATAGCGTAAGCCAAATTTACTTATTATCTGTGTAGTGAATAATTTTATCTTAGGCTGGAATACTTAGAAGCTTTTATCAAAACCCTCTATATTCTCTACTCAAACGTCTTTGCCTGCGCTGGAATTATTCTGCGCCTCAAAAAAATCTAATAAAACTGAAGTACCTGGGCGACCGAGCTTTGCTCGGCAATCTTCGAGTATGCCGCATATCATACTTTGTTCTACATGTAATCTGTTGCAATGCTGTAGAATCACTTACTTTCATTGTAAATTTTACCAAGTAGCGCAACTAACAGCTGATCGGTGAAAATTCTACTTAAGCTGCCAATTATATAGTAAACAATGCTTACTTTATTTCAATAATAGAGATAACAGTTCAATGCTAGTATCGATTATTATGCTTATTAATAGTATCGAGTTTAATACTTAAGGCTAGTATGTAGGTGTATTTATAACATCATCATTAATCAAACTCTACTTTTTTTATATGTACATATATTATATTGTAACGAATTTCCTGCAAATCCTCTTATTTGCCCTTTTGCTAGGATCGTATCGCTAAACTGTTGAATAAATAACTCCAATATTGAATAATGGAAAAATGGCCTTTATTAAAATACTTCACAATAACACTCAAACTGTGCAAGGAATAGCTTAATAACCAAACTGATAGCTTAAAGGAAACTGACTTTCAAAATAATAGTGCTATTGCTCGCTAGATATCGTCTTACTCGTAACTGCTTGACAATTCAAATCAAACTGAATTACATTTTACTCGCTTGTGCCGCTTTTATAGTTTAGCTGCATACATCTAGGCTCTTCTATTTTCAGAACTTACCAACTATTTCGAGTGTTTATAGTTCTCATATAGTTTCTACTTGTTTACAATTTTCTACTTTTCAGCGTCTCTCAGATGTATGTGAGTTTGTAGTTTACAGTCTCTCGCACACACATAGGCGTATAAGTAAATGCATCTGTGTGTGACATCTCTCGGCTGCCTTATATATGTGTATGCATGATTTGATTATTGACGTGAACATCGCTTAGCATCGCCTTAGTGATGGTATAGCTTAGGGATGCTAATATCCGTGACACTGCCCTCCACCTAAGTCTGATCGTCCCGATCAGACAAATCTCTCGATCTAAACGCTGCTAGCATCGCCAAATGTACCACTCTTCTACTCCGTGGTTTCTCAATGCTTTGTATGCGGTAGATGGTATCACTGATCTTCTTCACAACCTTGTACGGGCCTTCCCAACTGCACCGAAATTTGGATGGAACACCTTTCCGCCGATGAGGGTTGTATAACAGTACCAAATCTCCCGCCAAGAAACCTTTCGAATTATTTTCCTTGTCGTACCTGTGTTTCATCTTACTACTCATTATCCTGGATCGTTCCCTCGCACTCTGTTGCTTGACCAATGAAGAACTACTTCGCAGAGCTTGCGCTGGACGGATTTCCTTTGCATAATCAGTATCGTTCCGACGCTTCACAACAGTAGGCTTGAAACCACCCTTGCATTCTTTCTTCGTTTCAGTACGTCCGTTAGGGCTTTTCAATGCCAGTATTTCTCTCACAGGTACCTTCGGTTTTGATTTGTTAGGCCCATTTGTTCCATCAACCTTTACCTTTGAATTTCGTGGCCTTCGTCGAGTCTTCTCCACCAGTACCCGATTACTGCTGAACCCTTTTTCCAAACTAAAGTTAAGTGGCACATCTTGGTTCTCATAACACATCACCCTTCTCTGCATATCGATCTTGATGTCATGGTCAACCAAGAAATCCACTCCCAATATAACTTCATCAACAATATCCGCCACAACAAATTTGTGTAGAACCATGACCTTCCCAATCAATACTTCACATATCACTTCTCCCTGAACTTGGTTATACTCGCCAGTGACCGTACGCAACTTTGCTCCAGGTAACGGTTTTACTCTTCTGTTGACCAAGTCAGATCGGATCAAGGAATGAGATGCGCCCGTATCTACAGTCAGTATTCGTTCTTTGCCATCCACATTCCCTCTGACGGTAAGACTGCTTGATTTCCTTCCAATTTGCGACACAGATATCACAGGGCATTCAATAGCTGGATCTAGCTCTCTACCTCTTACTCGCTCTTGCTCATCTCCTCCAGCTTTGCGTTTACGGCCACTCACATTGTTGGAACTATTAAGACCAAGATCGCAATGACGTGCTATGTGACCGGACTTCCCGCATTTGAAGCATTTGATAACTTTTTCACTTCGCTTTTGCGATCCTTTCAGTGCCTCCAATATTGCGTCTACCCACTCTGGCCTTTCTACTTCCACACGGCGTGCTTTGAAAACTGGCTTACACAGAAGCGACGCTGTTTCCTGAATCAGAGCTTGTGACACCGTTTCTGCGAATGTTGGCTTTGGGTTTGCGTATGTAGCTCGCTTTGTTTCGACGTCCCGTATGCCATTTATGAAACTCTGGATTTTTACCCTTTCAGTGTATTCCACGGGTGCGTCGGCATTTGCAAGATGAGCCAATCTTTCAATATCTGAAGCAAACTCCTGTAATGTCTCATTTGTTTTTTGGTAGCGGTTTTGCAACTCAATTTGGAATATCTGTTTTCTATGCTCGCTTCCATAACGTCTCTCGACAGCGGCCATCAATGCTTCATAGTTGTTCCGCTCTCCTTCGGGAATCGTCTGTAGGATTTCGGCTGCTGGCCCTTTCAATGCCACGAACAGAGCTGCAACTTTATCTTCAGCATTCCAGTTGTTAGCTGCCGACGTCTTCTCAAATTGTAGCTTAAAGACCTGGAAAGGAACAGAACCGTCAAAGGATGGTGTTTTTACCTTTGGATTGCTTGCTTAAACAGCTGGGCGGTTTAATTGCAACTCTTGTATACGACCTCTCAAAGCATCCACCTCGGCTTCGATTTTTTCCTCAAACTGCGTTATTTTCTCGTCCATACGTGCTTCGAGTTTTGATGATATACGCGCCTCTTGCGCTTCGAGTTGTACTGTTATGCGTGCCTCTTGTTCTTTCAGTTGTGTCTCCATCTTTGATGTAATCTGTGTCGACATTTCTACCATACGCGTTTCTTGTGCTTCAATCTTCGATGTAATCTGTGTCGACATTTCTGACATACGTGTTTCTTGTGCTTCAATCTTCGATGTAATCTGTGTCGACATTTCTGACATACGCGTTTCTTGTGCTTCAATCTTCGATGTTATGCGTGCCTCCTGCGATTCTAGTTGGGATGATATATGTGACGACATTGATGATACTGTCGATGTTTGAGCAGCTATTGCAGCCAATATCATGTTCAAGTCTGTGCTCGTAACTGTCTGCGATGTTTCATTTTTCTCTTCAATTTTTGTTGTTGTCTCGTCCCCATCAGGACAAAAGGCATACTCGTCCACATCAATTCCTTGCGACTCCATTACCTCTCGTAGCCGTGCTTGAAGTTCGATCTTAATGCCGGTTGTATTTAATCCACGGTTCTCCAACTCCTTTTTCAGTTGCTGGATCTTCAATTCACTGAACTTTGCCATGTCCAAGTTGTATTCCCAATCTTCGGAATTTATTCAACAATTCCTCTTCTGACACCAATTGTAACGAATTTCCTGCAAATCCTCTTATTTGCCCTTTTGCTAGGATCGTATCGCTAAACTGTTGAATAAATAACTCCAATATTGAATAATGGAAAAATGGCCTTTATTAAAATACTTCACAATAACACTCAAACTGTGCAACGAATAGCTTAATAACCAAACTGATAGCTTAAAGGAAACTGACTTTCAAAATAATAGTGCTATTGCTCGCTAGATATCGTCTTACTCGTAACTGCTTGACAATTCAAATCAAACTGAATTACATTTTACTCGCTTGTGCCGCGTTTATAGTTTACGCTGCATACATCTAGGCTCTTCTATTTCCAGAACTTACCAACTATTTCGAGTGTTTATAGTTCTCATATAGTTTCTACTTGTTTACAATTTTCTACTTTTCAGCGTCTCTCAGATGTATGTGAGTTTGTAGTTTACAGTCTCTCGCACACACATAGGCGTATAAGTAAATGCATCTGTGTGTGACATCTCTCGGCTGCCTTATATATGTGTATACATGATTTGATTATTGACGTGAACATCGCTTAGCATCGCCTTAGTGATGGTATAGCTTAGGGATGCTAATATCCGTGACAATATATTTTTACTTACCAATATTTTATTTCCTTAAAAATAGATTTCAAAAACATATCAAACACTAACCGCAAAATGAACTGGAATGAAAAATTTGAAATGGGTAATTCCAGCCTATAGTATAAGGGATTGTTATGACAATTAGTGAAATCGAGAACTAAGTTATTTAATTCGAGTATCTTCATGCGCCGAATTATTAATTTCATTTTTTAGTTATACACTATGAAAGTCTCACAATTTTATTACATTCCAAAAACTTGTAAATTTCACGAATGACAACTATCAATTTAATTAAATGTCAACTTACTTCCCTAAGCGCCATCTGGTGGTAAGTAGTTAAATGGTTAGATGTCGTTTTCAAATTGAACATATGCCTCTAGTGGTCAACGGTAGCAAATTACCATGGTGAGATATCTTTTTGCTATGGTAAGAAATCTTTCTAATAGTAATCTGTGAGAAATTGCAATTATTCATTTCATATTTGCCAAAAATATGTATTTAAATATATTTTTCTAGAATTTGACCCGGTGCCTTAATATTGCATTTAAATTTTATTTGCGTGTGTGAAATTAAGAAAATTAAGTAGAGTCATGTATAAGATTGTATTAAAGATTTTTAACTTTAATGTTCTCTTTTACTATTTCGTATAACTGCCCCAACCCTAAATGGCAACCCTACTGAAAAATGTCCCTATTGTAATGCGGAGTGAAATAGCTTTCGTTTGATACCCATGTCGGCATATATCATCCATTTTTTTTATTTTTTTATTTCGAATAGTTGGCAACCCTAAATGGCAACCCTACTCAAAAAGTCCCCTATTGTAATGCGAAGTGAAATACCTTTCGGTTGATACCCATGTCGGCATATATCATGCAATTTTTTTGATTTCGAACAGGTGGCAACCCTAAATGGCAACCCTACTCAAAAATTTCCCTAGTGTAATGCGGAGTGAAATACCTTTCGTTTGATACCGATATCGGCATATCTCATGCAATTTTTTTAATTTCGAATAGGTGGCAACCCTAAATGGCAACCCTACTCAAAAATGTCCCTATTGTAATGCGGAGTGGAATACCTTTCGTTTGATACCCATATCGGCATATCTCATGCAATTTTTTTTTTAATTTCGAATAGGTGGCAACCCTAAATGACAGCCCTACTCAAAAACGTCCATATTGTAATGCGGAGTGAAATACCTTTCGTTTGATACCCATATTGAAACATTCTGAGTGGCAACACCTAGGTAGAAAGTCTTAGAAGGTGATACATTATATCTGTGCCAAATTTCATTTAAATCGGTTGAACCGTTCCCGAGGTCGTTCGGCTATACAAACATACAAATAGAGAAATATACAAGAATTACTCATTTAAAGTTATAAGATAAGATAAATGAAAAGTTTGTATAATTATTTTAAAAATTTTTCTTTTGTAGTCAAGTAATAACAGCTCCTTTTGTTCGAAGACCACAACAAACAGGTTACTCAAGTGAAGGTGATTCTGATGAAGAATAGGCACGGGCACAAATGAGTTGCAGTACTACCTGGAATCTGCGTACACGGCGGTATTGTTAAGTCACACAGACACTTATATATAAAATAGAACTGAAACAGGTTGGTGACGTACACGCTTTATAACTGAATCCCAAAACATGAATTGAATACATAAACGTACATATATATAATACAATTACTGAAATTTAAATACTAAAACGTATGTGCATACCTAGAAAACTTACAAGCTGTTATATAATATTGATTACAAAATTTCAAAACATATATTTTACGTAGTTAATGGATATAAAAAAATAGCTTACGTATTCGTAGGTTCGTACGATCTATACATACATAGATATAAAATTAAAAAATTGTAATAAGAAAAAATATAGCAAATAGTTAAAATAAAAAACTACATCATATCCGTTTCCAGTTCAACACAGTATGTGGTTGATTTTAGAAAAAAAGCTTAAAATAAAATTAAGGGAAACTGAAAATAAAATAAAACATGTTCTTATAACATAATAATTTAATAAATAATACCGTCTGATGGGTGTGTCGCATTAAAAAAAAACCAAGTTAAGATTAAAAAAAAAACTATGTAAGCAAAAGTCAAAAGACATAACGGTATGGGTCTTTACATGTATGTATTGCTAATAAAAAAAAAACATTGGATAAAATTAAATTTAAATTCAAACAAAACATTCAAGGGCATTCAAATAAAAAAAATTTTAAATAAATACAATTGTACGTTGAGTCTCATGTGAAATATTCTTACTGAGTTAACAACTGCAAAGAAAATAAAAATTATTTTGATTAATATAGAAAATAAAATGTCTTATTTACTTAAAATCAAATCTATGTAAAATATGTAATAATTGGAAACTAGTGAATATTTTATTGTACGTAATAATGAGTTTTCCTTTTGGTAGCCGACTTGAAAATGTCGTTCACATTTTACCAGTAATTGTCCGCAATTAAAAAAAAAATACCAACATAAAAGATTTAAAATAAAGAAAATTTTAAAATACTTCTATATTGATTAAAAACGAGTAAACAAATGATGTGGATATGAATGATGTAGTATGATAAGTAAAACATGGAATAGTTGTTTATGATTTTTGTTTTAAAATTATAAATGGATTATTACTACAATACAATACATATATATAAATATAATTTTTGTTGGTAATGTTATTATTAAAAAAGGAACTTATGCCCATTTCACACAAATATATTATATAAATAAGATGTATTAAAATATTGCATTTACTACTAAATACTTAAGCTTTCAGAGATGTAGGTAAAGAACGAAATGAATCACATTTTCATGATAGTGGTGGAGTTGTGCCTTACGTTGTATAAGCTGTTGTTGTTGTTGTATTAACGATAAAGACACTCTCCGAACATCAAAATCAAGAAGAATTAAACAAGGGGTGCCACAGGGTGGTATCCTATACCCACTTTTATTTAATTTCTACATATCTAAGATACCTTCGCCACCAGAAGGAGTTACTATCGTTTCCTACGTCGATGACTGCACAATAATGGCCACAGGCCCAGGCCCACAGATCGATGAGCTTTGCAACAGAATAAACGGCTACCTCCCTGATCTCTCCGACTTTTTCGCCTCGCGAAACCTGGCATCACCGACTAAATCCTCCGCGACCTTATTTACAACATGGTCGTCCCAAATGGCGACCATTTTGAACATCCACGTCGATGGAACTACGCTACCGACTGTCCTACACTCCAAAATCTTGGGTGTGACGTTTGATAAGGATCTACATTTTGTAGAGCACGCAGCCGCAATTGTACCGAAAATCCAGAGCCGTAATAAAATCCTCAAATCCCTTGCTGGCAGTACTTGGGGAAAAGACAAAGAAACGCTCATTACCACATACAAAGCAATTAGCCAGCCGATTGCATGCTATGCGTCCACCTATATGGTCGCCAAGCCTAAAAATTACCCACTGGAAGAAGCTACAGGCCTGCCAAAATACTGCTCTCAGAATCGCCACGGGCTGTCTTCTTATTTCCCCAGATCACCATCTACATAATGAGGCGAAAATACTCCCCATCAAGGAGAGAAATAACATGCTAACCAAACAGTTCCTTTTGAATATCCAGAAACCTGGGCATCCCAACAGACATCTGATTGATGAGCCAACACCGCCTAGGGACTTAAGGAGTCATCTTCGTAAACATTTTGAGGAAATACAGCACCTGAGAACTCAGCCGTATGAAGAAAAAAAAAACACAAGCAGGTCCTTGGTGAACTCCACAAACAGGAATTGCCCGGTGAATCCAGTACTCAAAGAACAGTACCCAAAACTTGCGGAAGAGGGACGCATACTCCCCAGTGAAACGCGACTCACTCTAGCTCAACTTCGTTCTGGATACTGTAACAGGTTAAACTCTTACCTATCCAGAATCAACCCCGACATACAAAATGTATGCCCCGCTCGCAATGTGTACCTACATGACACCAACCATCTCTTTAATTGTAATGTGGAACCAACGCCTCTAACACCCCTTTCAAACAGCAAGTTGAAACAGTTGAAACAGCAAGTTTCCTTGGACTCCCGTTAGAGGATATTGATGACAATTTGTGATCGGTCGCGGCTATTACGTGGGGCGAAGCACTGCTACAACAACAACAACACCCCGAAGGTTTTAGATCCTGATGTTGATGGTCATTTGCCGGATACAGATCCGGTACGTTCCGGTAACAAAGCACGATAAAGGTACTAGCTCGACCAACTCGGCAACGATTAATATGACCACATTAAACCTTCTAGGTCATCCCCCACTCACTAGTGCCATTAGGAACTTAGGTTCGCCCCAGCCTCGCCTGCTCAACATTTGTATGATACATTCATATTTGTAACAGAACAGCTTTGTATTGCGCTTATCAACCCCTTGAATCCCTTGTACAAGCTGCTAACCACAAACAGTGCATATCTTCACTTTTCACGGTGGTTGGTTGGGTAGAGTGCCTGTTGCGTTTGTTTTTGTTGCTCAAAACACTCCAAAAATAGATGGACAGATTTGGGAGAAATATGGAACAATGCTACCTTTTGTTTTTTTGGTGATCAGTTACTTTTTTCAGAATATTGTCACGGATATTACCACCCCTAAATTATCCCATCACTAAGGCGATGCTAAGGCCATGCCAAGCAGTATTTACGTTAATAATCAAATCAAGTATACACATATATAAGGCAGCCCAGAGAGATGTCACACACAGATGCATTTACTTATACGGCTATGTGCGCGCGAGAGACTGTAAACTACAAACATTCACATCAATAATTCAATCTTTATGTGTTTACATAAACGAATAAATAATTGCGTCTACACATATGTACGTATACGAGCAGCGGAGCGGCAATGCACAAACACATGCATATATCTTATCTCAGTGGTCACAAGAGAGGGCAATAATTTGTGCACGTAGTTGCGGCTGGCGATTTTGTAGCCGAAACAACTAGTAACTTCTGGAAATCGAAGAGCCTAGAAGTATGCAGCGTAAACTATAAAAGCGGTGCAGGCGAGTAAGAAGTAATTCAGTTTGATTTGAGTTGTCAAGCAGTTTGATTAACACGATATCTAGCGAGCAATAGCAGTATTATTTTGAATAGTGGAGTTTCATTTGAGCTATCAGTTTGGTTATTAAGCTATTCGTTGCACAGTTTGAGTGTTATTGTGAAGCATTTTAATAAAGGCCATTTTTGCATTATTCAATATTGGAGTTATTTATTCAACAGTTTAGCGATACGAACCTAGCAAAAGGGGCAAATAAGAGGATTTGCAGCAAATTCGTTACAATTGGTGTCAGAAGAGGAATTGTTGAATAAATTCCGGAGGACAACAAGGACATGGCAAAGTTCAGTGAATTGAAGATCCAGCAACTAAAGAAGGAGTTGGAGAGCCGTGGATTGAATACAAGCGGCGTTAAACTTGAACTTCAGGCACGGCTACGAGAGGCAATGGAAGCGGAAGGAATTGATGTGGAAGAGTATGACTTTCATCTTGATGGCGAGGAAGTAACAAAAATTGAAGAGAAAAACGAAACATCGCAGACAGTTACGAGCACAGACTTGAACATGATTTTGGCTGCAATATCTGCTCAAACATCGACAGTGGCTTCTCAACTGGAATCGCAAAAGACAGATATAACATCCATGATGGAAGAACAGAAGACACGTATTGCAGAAATGTCGTCAGAAATAACATCGAAAATTGAAGCACAAGAAACGCGTATTTCACAAATTTCAGCACAGATATCATCTCAGATCTCCACACAACTAGAAGAGCAGGAAGTCCGTATATCATCTAAACTGGAAGCGCATATGGAAGAAAAACTAACCCAGTTTCATGAAGGCTTCAGTGGTCGACAGGATAAAATCGAGGCCGAGGTGGATGCTTTGAGAGGACGTATCGAGCAGTTGCAACTAAATCGCCCAGCAGTTTCAACGAGTAATCCAAAGGTAAAGACACCATCCTTTGACGGTTCTGTTCATTTTCAGGTCTTTAAGCTACAGTTTGAGAAGACCGCAGCAGTGAACCAATGGAATGCTGAAGATAAAGTTGCAGCTCTGTTCGTGGCACTGAAAGGGCCTGCCGCGGAAATCTTACAGACTATTCCAGAGTACGAACGGAACAGTTATGACGCATTGATGGCTGCTGTAGAACGGCGATACGGAAGCGAACACAGGAAACAGATATTTCAAATAGAATTGCAAAACCGCTACCAAAAAGCTAACGAGACTTTGCAGGAGTTTGCTTCGGACATTGAAAGATTGGCTCATCTTGCAAATGCGGATGCACCCGTGGAATACACGGAAAGAGTGAAGATTCAGAGCTTTATAAATGGCATACGGGACGTCGAAACGAAGCGAGCCACATACGCGAACCCCAAGCAAACATTTTCTGAAACGGTATCCCATGCATTGACCCAGGAAACGGCGTCACTATTGAGTAAACCAGCATACAAAGCTCATCGTGTGGAAGTAGAAAGGCCGGAGTGGGTAGATACAATTTTGGAAGCTCTGAAGGGATCACAACAGAAAAATGCCGGAGTTATGAAATGTTTCAAGTGCGGTAACCCAGGTCACATTGCACGTCATTGCAGTAGCAATTCCAATAGTTCCAACAATGTGGGTGGCCGTAAACGCAGAGCTGAAGGAGACGAGCAAATCTCCAAATCCACTCAATCGTTAAACTAAAGCGAGTCAGCCGCAAGGGGCGACAGCTGGCTCCCTCAATTGAACGCCCCATAATCTCTATCTCGCAAATTGGAAGAAGGTCAAGCAATCTTACTGTTGGAGGACATGTGGACGGAAAGGAACGGTTACTGACTGTAGATACGGGTGCATCTCATTCCATCATTCGAGCGGATTTAGTAAACAAGAAGATAAGACCATTGCTTGGAGCAAGATTACGTACAGCCACGGGAGAGGACACCCAGGTAATTGGAGAAGTAGAATGTGAAGTAGCAATTGGGAACGTCACGGTACTTCACAATTTTATAGTGGCAGGTATTGTTGATGAAATCATAATTGGAGTGGACTTCTTAATCAACCAAGGCATCAAGATCGATATGCAAAGCAAGACGATGCGATATAAGAACATGGATGTGCCACTTAATTTCGGCTACGAGAGAGGCTACAGCAGTAAACGAGTGCTGGTGGAAGAGAGTCAGCAAATACCACCAAAATCAGAAGCAGTCATCTGGGCAAAGGTAGATGGAGATTGTGGGACAAACAAATTGTGGGTTGTCGAAGCAGCAAATAAATCAGCACTGAACATACTTGTAGGAAAAACCCTGGCTATGACAAAACAAGATGGACGTATTCCGGTAAGAGTACTCAATGAGTTCAAGTCACCATTCAATTTGACCAAAGGAGCTATTTTGGGAAGATGCCAAGAGGCCGAAGTAGTTATTAACTCTGAACAGCTCCAGGAATACGTTTCATCTAGTAATACTGATCTTTCAAATGATATCACGGCATGGACGCATGGGCTAGAGGAAGCCTATCAGAGTAAGGCAAAACAACTGCTCCTAAAGTACGCGAACATATTTGACCAGGATGATTCTAAACCAGGCCGCACCAACGTTGTGAAACACCAAATTGACACTGGAGATGCGAGGCCGATCCGTCAAGCTCCACGTAGTGTGCCACTGGCGAAGCGGGAAGTCGTGAGTCAAATCATTCAAGAAATGAGCGACAGCGGCGTCATCGAACCATCAGCTAGTCCATGGAGCTCACCGGTAGTACTTGTAAAAAAGAAGGATGGAAAAATGAGGTTTTGCGTGGACTACCGGAAGTTGAATGACGTAACGAAAAAGGATAGCTACCCATTGCCAAGAATTGACGACACTCTGGACTCGCTATCTGGTACGAAATGGTTTTCCACGCTGGACTTGAAAAGCGGCTACTGGCAAGTGGAGGTGAAGGAGGAAGATAAAGAGAAAACAGCCTTCAGTGTCGGTGATGGTCTTTGGCAATTTACAGTGATGCCTTTTGGACTTTGTAATGCACCAGCTACTTTTGAGAGACTCATGGACCAGGTACTGAAAGGACTACATTGGAAAACATGCTTGGTGTACCTGGACGACATCATCGTATTGGGCAAGAACTTTGATGAAGATCTTAAGAACTTGGAGGAAGTTTTCCAGAGAATAGCTGGCGCTGGTCTGAAGTTAAGTCCCAAAAAGTGTGCGCTGTTTAAAAAGGAAGTCAATTATTTGGGTCACAAGGTAACGACAGAGGGCATCTGCACTGCGAACGAAAAAATAGAGGCTGTAAAGGATTGACCAAGACCACAGAACCTACATGAATTGAGAAGTTTTCTTGGGCTGTGCACATATTACCGCCGATTTGTACCAAATTTTTCCAGCGTAGCCCATAGCCTCCATGAGCTTACAAGAAAAAACAAAGCTTTTGAATGGAAGAAGGAGCAAGAAGTGGCTTTCCAAACATTGAAGGAGCGTTTGTGCACTGCCCCAATGTTAGCATATCCGATTCCAGGAGCAACATTTATTCTGGATACAGATGCGAGTGGATATGCTATAGGAGGCGTTTTATCACAACTGGTCGATGGACAGGAGAAGGTAGTTGCATATTACAGCCGTTCGATTGGAAAACCAGAGAGGAACTACTGTGTTACGCGGAGAGAGCTGTTGGCATTGGTAGACTGCATTAAACATTTTCACAAATACCTCTACGGCCAGCGATTCCGTGTCAGGACAGATCACGCAGCGTTGAAATGGCTTCTGCAGTTCCGTAATCCGGAAGGACAATTGGCACGGTGGATCGAGCGACTACAAAGCTACGACTTTTCCATTGAGCATCGAAAAGGTAGTACCCATGGAAATGCTGATGCAATGTCACGAAGACCATGTAGTTTGGAATGCAAGCACTGTTCAAAAGCCGAGGCTAAAGAAGACATTATAGATGTCCGGCTAATGAATATAACATGTACAGATGAATGGGACAAGGAACAGCTAAGAAAGTGCCAGCTAGAAGATGCAGATCTGTCACGTGTTATGCAAGGGCTCGGACGAAATGAAAGACCAAACAGAGAAGAGATGTCAGCAGAGAGTCCCATTGCGAAGTCATATTGGGCACAGTGGAACAGTTTAGAATTGATATCCGGTTGCCTTCATCGAGCATGGGAGAGTGAGGATGGTAAATACAAAAATAAACTGATAGTTGTTCCCAGAAAGAGGATTCCTGACGTGCTCAGCGAGCTGCATAATGGTCCAAGCGGAGGTCATCTTGGAATCACGAAGACGCTCGAGAAGATTAAACAGAGATTCTATTGGGTTGGTTGCCGTCAGTCGGTCACTGAGTGGATTGCGAACTGCGAGGTTTGCAGCAGAGCGAAAGGGCCCAGAACACGAAGTCATGGCCAGATGAAGCAATATAACTCAGGTGCGCCATTTGAAAGGATCGCCATGGATGTCGCAGGTCCATTTCCTACTAGTAACCGCGGAAACAAATACGTACTGGTGGTTATGGATTATTTCAGTAAATGGCCAGAGGTATACCCAATCCCAAACCAAGAAGCAGAAACAGTAGCAGAAGTGGTTAAAAACGAATGGGTTGCAAGGTATGGTGTACCAATGGAGTTACATTCTGACCAAGGCAGGAATTTCGAATCAGCTGTGTTCCAGGAAATGTGTAAGTCATTGGGCATTCGAAAAACACGGACAACTGCATTGCATCCTCAATCCGATGGTATGGTAGAACGATTCAATAGAACATTGGAGGAGCACTTAAGGAAAGTAGTAGACAAGTACCATAAAGAATGGGATACCCGCATACCATTATTCTTGATGGCTTACCGATCAGCAGTGCATGAGACAACGGGCCAAACCCCTGCAAAAGTAATTTTTGGCAATGACCTTAGACTGCCAGCTGATTTGAAGTTTGGGATAGATGCCAATGCGGAGAGAAATGTCAGGAAATCCACTAGTGATTTGGAAGAAGAGCTAAGAGAAATACATGATCTGATAAGGCAACGAACAAAGATTATGAGTGACAAGATGAAAGCCAGATACGATAAAGCAATTAATTCAGAAGGGTTTCAGGAAGGAGATTTGGTGCTGTTATACAACCCACAACGTAAAAAAGGTTTGTCCCCGAAATTGCAGTGTAATTGGGAAGGCCCATACAAAGTTGTAAAACGGATCAACGATGTAGTGTACCGCATACAAACCATCGGTAAACCACGAACCAAAATGAAAGTGGTCCATTTGGAAAGGCTGGCAACGTTTAGATCGAGAGATTTGTCTGATCGGGACGATCAGACTTAGGTGGAGGGCAGTGTCACGGATATTACCACCCCTAAGTTATCCCATCACTAAGGCGATGCTAAGGCCATGCCAAGCAGTATTTACGTTAATAATCAAATCAAGTATACACATATATAAGGCAGCCCAGAGAGATGTCACACACAGATGCATTTACTTATACGGCTATGTGCGCGCGAGAGACTGTAAACTACAAACATTCACATCAATAATTCAATCTTTATGTGTTTACATTAACGAATAAATAATTGCGTCTACACATATGTACGTATACGAGCAGCGGAGCGGCAATGCACAAACACATGCATATATCTTATCTCAGTGGTCACAAGAGAGGGCAATAATTTGTGCACGTAGTTGCGGCTGGCGATTTTGTAGCCGAAACAACTAGTAACTTCTGGAAATCGAAGAGCCTAGAAGTATGCAGCGTAAACTATAAAAGCGGTGCAGGCGAGTAAGAAGTAATTCAGTTTGATTTGAGTTGTCAAGCAGTTTGATTAACACGATATCTAGCGAGCAATAGCAGTATTATTTTGAATAGTGGAGTTTCATTTGAGCTATCAGTTTGGTTATTAAGCTATTCGTTGCACAGTTTGAGTGTTATTGTGAAGCATTTTAATAAAGGCCATTTTTGCATTATTCAATATTGGAGTTATTTATTCAACAGTTTAGCGATACGAACCTAGCAAAAGGGGCAAATAAGAGGATTTGCAGCAAATTCGTTACAATATTTTAGCAGTCTTTGTAGCTCAATCACGTGAGACTGGACATATCGCTCATTTACTTCAATAGTGTCATAACTCAAAAAACATGACTTTTGAGTTAATAACATAGAAACGTACCCAATATCATGATCTATGTTGTATAAAATAATCTTTGTGATCCGTTAAAAAATTTACCACGTGCCAAAAAAAATGAAAATATGCCTTTATATGCGCAACATATGGAAGTTAAAATCTTTGAATGACTCTCGTGGAAAATTGTGTTTTTTTAGTTATGACACTATTGAAGTAAATGAGCGATATTTTTTTTTTTTGAAAATTGAAATTGAAATTGAAAAAGGGAGTAATAGGGTTCCACGCCCTTTGTATAGTTATTTTTTTTTTTTTTTAGTTTAATGACGGACGTTTGTCCATAAAGCCAGGTTGTATATTAGATGATACTTTCTTCAAATTGTTGTTATCATCAAAGTGTATAAATAATTTTGGCGCCACTGGTACACAATGGTAATACGATAGAGACCAGAACCATGTGTAGCAGCTTGCGATATGGTATTAATTTTTCTAATTGCTCGTATTATCAATTTAGATTGGTTTTTAAATGGCACTATGCCAGGTTATATTCAATTTCATTGGTTTTTAAATGGCACCACGTCAGGTTATATTCAATTTGTTTGGTTTTTAAATGGCACCGCGCCAGGTTATATTCAATTTGACTGGTTTTTAAATGGCACCACTTTGTACAGTTAATGGATCTTTTTTAACCGTTTAAGTAGTGTTGGTATAATTCGAGTCTATTTGTCGATTGTTGTGGAATGTTTTCTTGTTGAGTTCCAATGAAGCGTGATCCAGATACGGATAGAAATTTAACATGCAAATGCAACAACAAATTTATCCATATGGAGCGTGATCCAGATTGATCAATTTGTTTCTATCCATATCTGGATCACGCTTCATTGGAACGCGAGGTCTGAGTTGTGATCGGGACTTTGACCGCGATAGATTCGTGAGTTTTTCGGTGTCAAATGTTTCGGAAATACTTTCGGAATCATTTTGAGATTTTTTCAGTGTTATTTTATGCTCACTTGGGGATAATTTCACGACAATTTCGAGATTTTTTATCATTTCGGGATTAAGTCGACACAACTGTGGAACCGTATCATTTATCTCAGAGGTCTGCTTTGAGTACTAATAAAATTAGTGCACTTAGTCATGAGCCAAAAAATTGTGTCTAAATGTGTACTTTGTCAAGTACTGACAAATACTATGAGTGACTAGCACATAAAATAGAAAATACATACGAGTGCCCCGCAACACATATGTCCCATACATATATGACATTGTTGAGTATAAACTGAAATCATAGTCGCTTTAACTCAGTAGCATGTTGGTTTCGTGTGTAATACACTGTATATTTCGTTTATTATCGGTTTTTCTTTAGTGTATTCAGTTTAGTTTCGTGTACATCAGTTTGTTGCTAGCGTCAGAAGACTGATATGACTATATTCATTTTATTGTACTGTTAGTCATACTGATTCAAATTAGTGTTTTCGTATATCACAGTTGACTTTCTTGCTCAATAAGACAATTGAGTACTGAACTGCTTCGTGGCTTATGAGCGGTTTTTCATTTTACGAAGCATGACTATGTAAAAGGATATAAGTGCTTGATATTCTTTGTTTGTGTATGCACTAATACTAATTTTTTGGTTAGCCCACTAATAACCTTAAAACATGAATAATTGCAGATCACTGCTCCAGATCGTAAAAATTTTATTTTGAAGATAATTGTTTTCAAAGTCAGTTTTAGAACTTTTCGGTACTATTTCAGGACAACTTCGGAACTATTTCGCGATCATTTTATGACTATTTCCGAATATCAAAATCCACAGAACCAAACGTTCAATCGGTCGCAAAAATCGATCCCTAGGTAGTCATGTTAATACTGCCGGAGCGTTGCGGTTGCATGTGGGGCATATCCATAGCACTACCTGAGCTTTAGGAGAGTTTTTTTTATTTTTAAAACAACAACAACCTGTAGAAGTTTCGATTGCGTGGGCAACATTATACAACATTAGCTGGCGCACCCCCAGCGGGTAAGGGGGTAAGAATATACCCGCGGTAGGTATGCCTGTCGTAAGAGGCGACTAAAATACCAGATTCAAGTTGTGTGTAGCGCAACCATTCAGGTTGCTAGCGGAATATATAGCTTCTCCAAACCCAATTGTCAACCTCACCTATTCGCGGCGAATCCTGTTTCACTAACAGACGAGGCTCTGGCGACCCCAAGCTCCTCATGGAACCTGGGGGTGGGGAGGGAGGGGATGGCCTGAAGGTTTAATGTGGCCACATAAATCGTTCCCGAGGTGGTCGGGCTAGCACCTTAATGGTGCTGTGGTACCGGAGCGTTCCGGATCTGTATCCGGCAAAGGAGCATCACATCGATAACACTCCCCAAAGCCTTCGGGGAGCAACCTTATCGCTACAACAACAACATTAGCTGGCGCCATATCAACATAGTCCAGGAAATTAAAACGCAGCGGCAGCGCTGGCTAGACCATGTTATGCGAATGAAAGATAACGTTCCGGCTAAGTAAGTGTTTCTATCGGAACCCTCCTATGAAAGCAGAGGAAGAAGGCGGCCCCCACTCCGCTGGAAGGACCAGGGGAAAACGATTTAAACTCCCTTGGTGTGACCAATTGGCGCCAGTTGGCAGAGAGAAGAAGCGACTGGCGCACCTTGTTGGTCGGCCATAACCGTTTAAACGGTTAAGCGCCAATTAAGTAGGTAAGTAAGCTGGCGCTACTCACAACCAATTCTAGAGCCAGAATAGTATTTATACCAGTAGAGAAAAGTTTTTAGTATTAGTTTATGGGTTGAACGATCAGAGCTTGTACAATTTTTTTATTTCGAGTGGAGTAGTCCACGCTATCACCTTCTGGTACAAAGCCGGGTGCCGGGGAAACGATTTTTGATTCTCGAACGATCGGATCTGTGGATTTAATTCTTATGACTGGTGGGCCTGTTGTTGTATTAACGATAAAGGCACTCCCCAAAGGGTCCTTTGCCGGATATAGATCCGGTATGTTCCGGTAACAAAGCACGGTTAAGGTACTAACCTGACCAACTCAGGAACGATTAAACCTTCTAGGCCACACGTTTTTTGTTCGCCAGACTAAGACTCCAGATTTTAAGAGTGCTACAACTATCAGATCTAGAATCAAGCAGCATAGGTATAAGAAAGTTTCTAGTATTTGCCAAGGAGATGGAGTTATTTTGGTTTTTGATATTGTTTTTCATTTTGGTCGGTTAACCAATTTCTGGTTACCCTATGGACTCTTTCAGTCTATGTGAGGTCCTCACATTCAGGTCAGTTCTACCTAACATATCCTTTCCCAAGCGAGCACGCTACTTCCGCATCTCGCCGGCCGACTGAAATAAGTAACAAATCTCGAAACTGTGTTTTAGGTATTGCAGAAATTATTTTCAACAACTGACAACGGTAAACGTATGAGGGTTAGTATAAAACTCACCCCGAATGTTGAATTTCTTAACAACTTCCCTGTCCAATGAGTTATATGTGACTCACGAGTGCGTATTTAAATAAGTCCATGAGTCACATGTGACTCATTTCTCTATATAGCTAAGAGAAGCTTTCTTGATATGAACGTGTCGTTATATATTTGTGAATTCTATATGAGCGTATATCAACCTAAACTTTAGGAAAATGAAAGAAAGTTTCGAAATTTTTTTCTGATAGTAGCCTTTTATTCGGTAGAAGAAACATGAAATATATAAAAATTAAATACAAAAGAGAATGTTTTTATTCATTTAAATTAATAAAATCAAGCGTGTCTTCCTTTATAGCATTCCATGCAAAAGGCCCTTTTAGACATTATGCACTCAGTATGCACTTTGCTTTCCTAGCCAATTCTCCCTGATTTATCAATTTGATGTAGCACCCAGTGCATCTTTTTCGTACGAGTTTGTTGTTAATATTTCATGGAATTTCTTGCAGGATATGTACAGGAATATTATTTGAAGCTCCTGGGCATTAGAGGAAATTGAAGGCCTTTGAAAAGGTTATATTAAACGATTAATGCTGCTGGTCCTAGAAAATGTAGGACTAGATATTCTTGAGCTTGTAAAACTGTCAACTTAGATCCGTCTACAAATTCGTTGTAAACGCATCCAGTATTGACAATAGCGACTTGAAATAGCAAATCAATTGCTATCTTCTTATACCAAGTTAAACTTTTACGTAACGGAGAATGAAAAGATGCAAGTTGATCCGAAATATCAATCCCTCTTTTTGCCACATTATAGTGAATTAATGGCATCTGCTTTTATATACATCGCCTCTTTTTGTACACACTTTAGACATACTATCTCCATGGCACGTTGATATGATCAGTACGTCACGTTTATCGTGCCATTTTAGTACAGTATATAGATTATCCTTTTGTCTAGCTATTTGGTCGCCTGTCTATAGCTTCGCTTTTACTACCTCCTCTGGCAAATTTCTTTTATTTTTACGTAAAGTGCCAACCAAATCAGTTTTGCGACTTTTTATGTACTCAGACCTTCTAACTGCTGCCACCTTCCATCATAAACCTGGTAGGCCAAGGAGAACTAATTACGGCACATGCTTTGTATATTTTCATGCCATAGCGATTGGATTATACCGGGTTGTAGGTTTTTTAAGCAACTTTCCATGAAACTTCACCATAGATTCATCAACTACTATAATATCAGAAGGTACATATAGGCTGTGAAAATTGTGTATCACCTTATGTATAAGTGGCTCTGGTTTATGAGTTCTTTGTTCTCCAATAACGCCTATTTGGACCTCTGTAAAATGCCAACACCTTAGAATTGAGGATAACCTGTTGCATGTCATATTAATTCTGTGCATAAGGGGATTATAATAAAGCACGTCCAATTTTCAATAGTGCTCGATTGGGGGCTTAGGATTAAGATAAATTCAACTCCTCTCTGCTGACATCTTTCCACTTCGTCATTCGACTAAATTGTGCAGTGCGTACTTCCTTCAATAACTGAGCGTAATTATTAGTGTGAATAACTATTTCTTCAATTGAATCATCAGGTATAAAATAAGAATAGATTTTCTCCAAACTAATTCTTCCTAACACTTGACCTTTATATATCAATTTACCGTTATTATGACTCGAAAACTTATCTGTCATGTAAAGGGGCAATTAATGGTGACATAACTATAAAGCCATAACCAGATAAAACAGCTGATCGAACCTACCTTATGGAAATCAATGTAAACGATTAATGGTGCCATACCATAACGCTAACGCCATAACCATACCATAGCCAACCAATTGGTTTTTAGTTTCTCACCATATCCATAACCTACAAATATTTGAGTTGGTGAATTTAATAATTTTAGTAGATTTTATTCATTGTTTTGGATACGTTATGACTAAGATTCTTATTTTTTGTGTAATATGTTTGTAATTTTTTTCGTTTTCGTAATTTTTAAGAAATTTTCCCGACTTTTAGGTTAAGGCACCATTAATCGATCACATTGGAGATGGTTGTGGATATGGGTATGGTTACGACTATAGCGTTAGGGTTAAGGAAGTTTAATTCACACTTAAATTATTCCGTATGGTCCTATATGTTCAAATGTGACTCATTGAACTTGGTAAACAAAATTGTTTTTGCTACGTGCATGAGTCACATTTGACTCACAAAATAAAATAGCCAAAATAAGGTAACTATATGTCAAATGGGGGAATATTTTGAATAAGGAGCCACGATTTTCAAACTTTTGTTGATTTTTAGGGGTAGAGGGGTCCTAAAAATCACAAAATTATCATCCGAGCTCTAGGAAACTCTTAGTTTATGAAATATAAGCTTTTAAATTTCCAAATTTAGTAAAATTTCAACTTAAGTTCTGCATTTAAATTCGGGTCGCACATGTCGATAGCGGTATCAAAAGACGCGTATTTGTGTCAAGATTCAGAATCCGAAAGCAGAAACCATATTTCTTATCTCGTTTAAAACTTATTCGCGGAAAACACGCCGGTACTATTGTCGCTTTTTTCGTTGTTGCAATTAAACAAACGAAAACAAATGAAGGTGGTGAATAGTGTTGCCAGCTCCACAACAATATCTTTTTATCTTGTTAGAACATTATAAGGTGGTAGCACGTCGACATAAATGCAAACAAACATACACTATCAATGTATTTTGAATTGTAATTCTCTAAATAATTTGAAATTAATGTATTTAATTGGAACAAGTGCAGAATACATACATTTGTCAAAAAAAATAAAAATAAAAAATCGGACTTTATAGAGATTTTTATGCTGATTCCAACGGTAATTCTGCGTAGAACACCTTTCTGCATAGGCGGCCTTCGGCCGCGCTTATAAAAAATAACCCTGGGCTACGCCATGCCAAGTCCGGGTGTGTGGTATAACCGTGGCTACCGCCACGGTGATGTCCTTCTGTGTAGTACACCCTTCTGCGCAGCACCCCAAATAATATTATACTACAAATTATTAAAAGTGTTTTACAAAAACAAAATATATTGATATTGTATGTTTGTTTGCATTTATGTCGACGTGCCACCACCTTATAATGTTCTACCAAGATAAAAAGATATTGTTGCGGAGCTGGCAACACTTCACCACCTTCGTTTGTTTTCGTTTGTTTAATTCATGGTTCAATTATGTACAGGTTGGCTCATCTCATCAGCTGATTTTATTTATGTCATTGCATGGTCGAAAGGATTGTCAAAAGGAGATGGCAAACTCAAAATGAAACCAACCCATTGGCAACATTTTACTTACACATACAAAAACTGCTAAGTTTTATGTTTCCATTCCATACCATTCGCACCAACACCAATACACAGATTTTGACAATTTGAACAGACATATTTTGTTGCTTTACAGATGAGCCAACCTGTATATAGTTGAACCATGGTTTAATTGCAACAACGAAAAAAGCGACAATAGTACCGACGTGTTTTCCGCGAATAAAGCTGGAGACATTGATGCTTTATCGGTAACCGTATCGGTAACCTTTTAACAGCTGATTCTACCAACCTTATGAGAATCAATGCAATCGATTATTGGTTCCGCTAAAGCGCCAAATACACGACACGAACATTTGCGCGAACATTCCCGTTATGTCATGTTTCTGCGACCTTTTCTGTTGTGTATGGTGGTGTTCGTGCGTGTATGGCGAAATAGCTCATAATCGTAGTAATTTCTGAACGGAACAGACGTGCGCGGAAAAGTAAAATGGACAATAAAAAATTTCTTAGTGAATTTATTGAAATATATAAATCTTTGCCATCATTGTGGCAAGTAAAAAGCAAAGATTATTGTAATAGAATTAAAATTAAAATTAATTTTTACGCTTAATTGCCACAGCGAGCAATATTGCTGCAGCACAATTGTTGTCCGTATTCATCGCTGTCTGAAAGAGAACTAATGTTCGCCCAAAAGTTCGTATGGTGTATGGCCAAAGCTGCGAACAAGATTGCGGAATGTTCGCGGAAATGTTCGTGTCGTGTATTTGGCGCTTAAGGTCGTAATCGTATCGTAGCCAACCAATTGGTTTTTGGTTTACCGTCGTAACGATATACAGCTGATTACGTTAGGGATACGACTACAGCGATACGACATACGGCACCAATGACTCCCGTTTAACTTTTAAACGAGATACAAAATATAGTTTCTGCTTTCGGATTCTGAATCTTGACGCAAATACGCGTCTTTTGATACCGCTATCGTCATGTGCGACCCGAATTTTAAGTACACACTTTAAGTTGAAATTTTACTAAATTTGGAAATTAAAAAGCTTATATTTCATAAACTAAGAGTTTCCTAGAGCTGCGGATGATAATTTTGTGATTTTTAGGACCCCCTCTACCCCTACAAATCCACAAAAGTGTGAAAATAGTGGCACCTTATATAAAATCCAACCCGTCAAATGTTTATAAATATAATATTTTATAATATATATTCATATTACTCAGTTAAGCAATACAAAAAAATAGTGGGCGTGGGGCCTTCTCAAAGCGCTTTGTATGGGGACAGGGAAGTTTTTAAAATCGTATTTAGACCACCCTGTGCACTGTAGACCACCCTGTTGCGACCTCAAGATTCACTGCACTTTCAATTTATTGCTACATTCGCTATTCCTAGTGTCGACAATCGGCAGTAAAATATTGTCCATTCGAAATTACAACCATAAGTTTACAATAGTTTTAACAGCGGGCGTGTGAAGTGGTTGAGGTCTTGGTGCGCAAATTTAAGAAATAATTTAATTGTGTCGTTTTCAAATGGTAGCTCATCTCTTTGATTAATGAATAAAAATATGCTTCTATAAGTTTTCGGAAATCTATAAAGTGTAAATTTGTGTGTTTTATCTCGATGTAGTAATTGTATTCGCAAAACTAATGGCCAGTTGATTTTGTGGGGAAAATTTGCATGCAAATTTAAATATTAGAAGTGAATAGGGAAGATAAAGCAATTAGCAGAGGTCTGAGCACCAGCTGTACATATTTAATACAAAAGAAGTTGAAAAGTTGTGCAGGAAAGTGTGAATGGTGCTTGCACAAAAGTATTGAAGACAAAAAATAAAAGGCCAAGGATACAAAAATCTAATTGGAATCGGGCAATTGGTCGATTGGTTTGTCGATAATCGTACATACAAGTACATGTTTGGGAGTGTGTGTATGGTATTATTGAGGGAGTAGTGGTTAAAGAAATTGTCCAATTTGTTCCGTGTTGAGTGCTGAATTCCGTAAAAACGTGAGTATTGGTGCGGTGCTTTTGGACCAACACAGTGGTGCCACAAATAAGAAAATAACAACAACGTGCTGCTATCTTTTGAATTTGTATTAAGTGAAGAGAACTTATAGCCTGCATTTGAGAGCCAGATAAGGGAGCAACACGAAAAATGGGTAAGAAAAGAAAGAGTTTTGTACAAATTCGTGTGATAATTCAACGTTGGATATAAAAGATAGGACTTTTTAAAAATTTGTCTTTAAATTGTTTAAAGAGTATTAAAATAAAATTAGATTTTTTTTAAACATGCGATCATAGATAAACTCTAAACCATTTTAGAGAGGATTATTTAAAATACAATGACGGTCATATGAATAGGTTGAACCAAAAATATATATTGCACACTAACTACAAAAGAGTCATAACTTAAAATTGGTAGTAGTGCAGTTTACGGTACCCACCCTAAAGTTGGGCCAAGATTTTCGAGTGAGGTATCAAAGTACGCGTATTAATCTCGAAAACAATAATCCGAAGGCGGAAAAGAAAAATTTCACGGTTATACCACACACCTGGACTTGGCATGGCGTAGCCCAGTGTTATATTTTATAAGCGCGGCCGAAGGCCGCCATCGCAGAAAGGTGTTCTGCGCAAAAATACTATGGATCCCACGCGTCTTTTGATACCTCACTCGAAAATTTTGGCCCAAATTTCGGTGGGTACCGTAAACTGCATTTTTTAAAATCGATTTTTTCCATAAACTAATTCACAATACACATTTCTAACTGCCCATTAAATTTCGTTGTCATTATTTTCTTCTTTAACTGGAAAATTACCGTTATGCTAGTTTTGGTGTTGATTGCATCGCTTGCGCTGTTTCAATTAATGAATACTATTTTTAGTTGCGTCAATATGCTTAAGAACAAGTGAACAGGTTTTTACGCATAAAGCATATTATTTTAAATTTTAACTATATTGTTGCAAAAACGTTTTAACTTTGTTGTGTATTAATTAAAGTTGTGTCCTTTTATACGTAAAGAGTAAGTACATTTATTTTGAAATGTATGATTGGGAAATGTGCCTTTCTTGATGAAATAATTGTCATATATAATTGTCATAAATAGTCATAATTCCAAATTGCTATATATTTCGTCCGTAAACAAATCATTACAACTAAATTTCGTCAATTAATTTTATTATGAAGGTCTCCTTTGTAAAACTGGTTTTCAGTATAACATTACAGACATTTTCACATAAACCGTTGTTCTTCTCTCCTGAACATTTACATTTTTCAAGTTGTGACTTTTGTAGTTAATGTGCGTTATATTAAACAAAACAAAGAAATATTGAACTTGACAGTAAAGACTCGTCTTTGGTCCAAGATCTCGAATACGAAAGCGGAAAATAAAAATTGGCGAAAGTCTAGAACAGTGGTCGACTGCTAATATGCGTACAAAACGTGGGAGAGGTGTCAAAATACGCGCTTTGATCTCAGGATCGCAAATCACTAAAACAGAAAGTAAAAATTTTGCTTCTGTGATGAGATATTTGCAAACAAAATTGAAACTTTTCATGTGGCTGTTGTATAAAGGTATTTTGCACGGATTTAATATTAATCCCACCCCGTTGGTGCACCGGCCAGGGTAATATTTTTCACAAGCGCGGCTGTGTATTAAAAGTGTCTTGCTGTTCTATAGAAATACGGAAAAAAATAATTTTGCGCTTTTTAAAAGATATTCCCGAACCCCTCCGAAACCGGCGGTGGGATAGTGTGTGCAAAATCCTTTTGTACACAAAACGTTTTCCAGTGTAAATCAACATTACAACAACCGCATGAATATTGCCAACTTCCATTACAAATATCTCCAGCCAGATATGCAATTTTCCTTTCGGCCTCCGGATTATTGTTTTAGAGGTAAATACGCGCCGTTTGATACCCCTCCCAATTTTTTTGTCACGTATTAGCAGTTGATCGCTGTTCTAGACTTACCAATTTTTATTTTCCGTTTTCCGATTCGCGAACCTGGAGCCAAAACGCCTTTTTACCGAAAGAACAGTAAAGTTCACTACTAAATAAATAAATAAATGTAAGGCGCGATAACCTCCGAAGTTATTTTAGGCCGAGCTTCCTTCCGATTTGCGTCGTGCTCCTTTTAATTTTTCCTACAAATTGGCTGAATGGGACCTATGTATATATTTTATGCCGACTTTAAACGGCATCTGCAAGGCAGATGAGCTTTCAAATTGCAGGTATGCCTGTTTAAAGGCTCACTAAAATGAATCAAGGGGTTGTGTAACGCAACCCTTTCAAGGGGATGCCAGCGAAATTTTTAGATTTTCCAACCCCATTGTAAACCTCACCTACCCGTGGGGACTCCTGTTTCTTTAGCAGGCGAATTACTTGGGGTGTAGGTTCTGCATGCTAAATGTGTATGACACATTCATTTTGGTAACAGGATTACTCTCAGGTAGGTTAGGTTGACATATGGGATGCGCAAGCTGTCAATCTATAAAGCTTTTTTTTGCGCTTATAAGCTTTCTGCGCCCTTGACTCCCTGCTTTTGCTCACTGACATATGTCCTGATTTTCTGTAGCAGTTGTCCACTATTCTAATGGTAAGATCAACAGTCAGCGCAAAAAATTTCGACGTGTTGTAACTGTAAAAACATTTAGTGGAGTATAACGGATATGGGCAGTGTTCGATGTTAATGTATATTGTGAAATTCGGAGCTAGATCCTTCTGGTAACCAGCCCATCTGCGACGGGAGGGTTTTTTTTTTTAACCCTTGAAATCTTTGGGCTTGTGGCTTTTGCTCCCTTCTCGCGACCAGCATACTGGAGATCATCGAGTTGTAAATCTTATCCGTTAACCCTAACCCAAATGTTTATCAATTTACTTTCAAGTAGGGATGTGCTATGAAAACAGCAGGCGAGTGTTGAAAAATTTTCCTTACTCGCCGCTTACTGCGTGCAAAGGTGCATCAACTTTTCGAACAACTCTTTCTCAGATATTCCAAAACGGATATATCTATTTTCTTCGCCGAAAAAGGATGTAGATCAATTTCAGTCCAAAGTTCTAGTAGTTGGCATGAGTGATTCTGCCTTATAATTCGCGCCGAAACCAGAAGAAGTCCAAAAAATCTACATTAATACCTTTTGCGGCTTTAGCAAATGATTATTGTGCGACCCAAAATATGTGTATATTACAATTTTTTTGGAGGAAAAATTCCTACCAAAAAATATGTATATATATATGCAGGGAACTATATGGTCTCAGTAACCAGGTACATAATAAATAAATTAATAAATATACACCAGTAATTCTCATCCAAGCAGATATTAGAGCATACCGATAATCTTGATAGTAAAACATCGATGACATCTTCAATAAGCTTCAGACCTTGTAAATCCAAGTTCCCTGTCCTTGAAGTGCTCATGATACTGATGTGGTGCATTGTCTCTGCCAGGATTTTTTATTGCCTAAGTTACTGTTTCGATACGATTTTTCTTTGAAAATCGACAGCGGTAATTGTGGTATATTTTCAAATTCTTATACACTTTCTGAAGCGAGCTCACAACTATGGTTAGTGCCTGAGCGTACTTTCCCACAGTGAAGGATAATCAGCAAAATATATTTAAATTTAGCCAAATATGTGTGCTCATAACTTATTTAATACTTTATTGCAAACTAATTAACATAAACTAAAAGGTTTCCCGTAATAATAAAAACCAATTCGATTTTTCTTGTTTATTCAAAATTTCGTTGGATATTGATCTAGCGCACTTCACTAGATCATTAGGAAAAATTAAATATTTTTAACAGATGGTGTGAAATACATCAGTAATACTAATTATCGGAGTAACTAGACCCTTTAAAAAATGCTTATTTGAAATGACAAAAACCGAAGTAAATAAAAATTTAATTAGGTCTCCATACATCTTAATATCTTCATAAATAAATTGTATTGATATGGTAAGAGCTATAAAAACCTGCCTTTAAAGGCATCCACTCATCGATCTTTGAACTCAAAATCCATTTATAATACTACGCTTTGGCTTTGTGCAAACACCGTGTTTGCCAATTTCGACCGACTGCCAAAACACGTTTAAAAATATTGGAAGAGGTATCGAGAGTCGCAGTTTAACCTCGGTATCAATAACCAGAAAGCGGAAATCAAAAATTTAATTTCTGTCAAGAAATATTGTGCAATATTTGCAGACTACTGCAAGTTCTTAACTTGTAATCAATCGTGATTCTCTAATTGGTCTTAAATGTAAGATTCCAATAATGCAGAATTTTCATGAAAAGTAAAACCAAAGTTCCAGCCAGCTTAAAAGACCCTAGAAAAGCGACATCAAGGTTTTTAGAAAAAGGGTTTTTTCAGTTAAAAAATTCCTAAGCGGGGTTCGCCCATTGGCAGTGGTTTGGCAAACACTCCAAGTGTATATCTGCCATGAAGAAATTCTTAGCGAAAGTAGAGCATATGCAGTTCCGAGTCGTCATAAAACATGTAGGTCGTCCTTAATCTCTTAGAACATATATTACACCTAGTTTTTTTATATTAGCCGTGTTTTTTTACACGCATATACGTTATGTTTCCGCGTAAAAAAACGCTTATCCTCACTTAGATAATGCTCAGGAGACCCATCTAGCGGCAAGTAGCTACACAACATGGTGTACCGAAAAGCGCAGACACAAACCTTTGGTGGTCATAGTGTGTAACATATAGCTGAATCGGTTGCGATGAATGTGTGTGTCCACTATTCATTTGTAGAGGAGATACATAGAATTAGTGTAGAGGTGAAACATAGACACATATTTCAGTTGCATCTGCGTCCAATGCGTTGTTGTTGTTGTTGTAGCGATAAGGACACTCTCCGAAGGCCTTGGAGAGTGTTATCGAGTTGATGGCCCTGGATGCAGATCCGGCACGTTCCGGTACCAAGCCCGACCATCTCGGAACCGATTTGTTATGCGACCTTCTAGGCCATACCGCCCTCCCACCCCCTAGATCCATGAGGAGTTTAGGGTCGCCAGGGCCTCGGATGTTAATGAAACAGGATTCGCCACGGATAGGTGAGGTTAACAATTGGGTTTGGAGAAGCTATGTATAGCGCTGGCAACCTGAAAAAGCTGCGCTACACAAACCCCTTGAATCCGGTATTTTAGTCGCCTCTTACGTCAGACATACCTACCGCGGGTATATTCTAACCCCCTAACCCGCTGGGGAGGCGTATAATGCGTATTGAAATTTAGTACTACTAATTTTATGCGCTGCAATTTCAGAGGAGTAGATAAAGTTTGACACAAACGCCCCGATTCTGAGCGTTACCGGTAAAATAGTACCCAGAACATTATGTAACCGAATATTGTTACCAGTTCTTTTATCCGCGACCCTGGCCCAAGTGGTAACACTGTCATCACCGAAAAACTCACCAGTGTCTGTGGATAAATTTGGAAGGTAGTTTTCTTCGCTTTCACGGTTGCCACTTTGGTCCATTTGGACCAAAAATTGGCCCTTCCAACCGCATTTGGGCCGCTGGTCCCTTTTCTTCAATTTTGGTCCTTTTTAGGCAGTAGTCACGATTGGTACTTTTCTTTCTTTTTCACCCAGCTCAATGAGTTCAAGGAGTTCCTGGACTATTGTGGTGTTAAGCCACGCAAGGTAATTGAAAACTAAGTATCTTGGCACAAGAAATATTTCAACTCGAAGACAGAAGGAAGCAAATGCAAACGAGATTTGATTTCGGAAGAAATGTTTTGTATAAAATTATTCCCGTAGGTGCTAGCTCAAGGGTTCCTCGGATCAAAACTAACTCTTACTGAATCTAGGCTCTGATATGAAGTTTAAACGTTAAGGGAAAAGTAAGCATCTATAAAAATAGTACTAACAAAATCGCCTAGTTTCATTTATGATTTACTGAGTTTTCCACATACATACATAGTTCGGCAACACAAGAACGCAAATTTTGAACATTTTCTTACTAAAACGTAACTGCAATATACATTTTATTTCATTGCAATCAACAGCATAATGCTAGAACCAAGAGCTGTGTGACCAAAACGGGGTTCACAACGTTTGGTTCGTGAAAGACATAGACTTATCCTATGTAAAAATATAGACGCATTTTTGGTTGCATGCACATATATTTGTTTGTTCAGCTTGAATTAAAGGAAAGTGTTCACTATGTTTATTAAATTTTATTTGGAAACATACTAAAATTTTGTATTTTATACTAATAAAATAAAACAAATATTTGGTCCTTTTTCGATGAATTTTGGTCCCAAATGAAAACATGGTGTGGCAACCGTGTTCGCTTTACCGAAAATGTCTCACTTGTAGATAGGAGGTTAACGAATAAACGGGACGATGTGTGTATGCATATTATGCATGATAAGTTTCTACATAGGTATATTGTAATTTATTTTGTGAAAGTACATAATGTAAACAAATATGTATAGCAAGAGGCAACACTTTTTTACTATTATCTTTACTTATTTGCGCTTACAATTCTTTATTTTTCAGTTTTCCTTTTTCTAAACAACATCTGTTATTTTGATGTAACCACCTACTTTTGTGGGTAAAAAATTATCCGACTACTTTCGCGGGTAGAATACCAAAAGGGTGTAAAAGTTGCCTCATGATTTCGTTATCGTGGTGAAGAATGTTGTTATCACACTAGAATCGGGGCGTTAGCAGTCCATATAAAGTTTAACCGTAAACGTCTATAGATGTAAAAAAAAACACAGCTATTATAGTTCTCAATAAATACTGTAGAATATTGTGTACCTATACACTTGAGCTGTAGTGTATATTCCCATATTGAGTTTTGCTCTCTTGCACACGCATGCATACAACAAAGTCCACTCCCTATTTTATTTTGCGCTTTATGCCATTTTTCATGGTTTGCCTTCCTTTTGTACGCATTGCTGTGTTGAGGATGAATCCAATTGGATGTGAATGTTCGAAAATTCGAAGTATGATATCACCGCTTATAGCACACAATGATTCTAGTTGCTTGGTAATATACCTCATACCAACTGTTATCGTTGTACAATTTCCAATTAAATTTTTATGCTCACCTCATTGCTTCCCAAAATAATACTATGCCCATATTTGATGTTTGCGAGTTCTCTTCTTTTACTACGAGTCACGCATTTTACCGTTGGATGTATTTTGTGTTGTATTTATTGGCAATGATATACAACTCGCGCTCATAGATTCATTCAATATTTACTGTTTATAGATATGTAATTTCTTTTTTTAGAATTAGTGAATTATTTAATTGACTGCGTAATGATTATGAGCGTTTTTATATGCACCTATCTACATACTCGTTCATAATATGTACATTAGGGTGGTCCTTATAAATGAAATTACCGACTTTTTCATGTCTGACTACTTCTGACTAATGTCAAGGACAAAAATGTCAAAAAAATATTTGTCCCGATTTGAAATGATTGAGGGGTGCCGCACCAGGGGTCAGTGTAAGACTTCTCTATGGAGACACAAAAAAATTAAATTAGATTTTTCGTTTTCTAATGCCCAAAATTGATTATATTTTAAGGAATTTAGAGAAATTCTGCTTATTCGCAACCTTCTGCTAACGTTCGAATCGCTAAACTGTTGAATAAATCACTCCAATATTCTGTATTGCAAAATGGTCTTTATTAGACTACGTTGGGAGTAGTACAATTATACTTCACAATTAAACTTCACTTCGCAACTGATAGCGTGTTTAAATCGAACTGATTACTGACTACTTGCTCTGCTTTTATACTCTCTGTTGCCGTGTCCGCATATTTCTCCAAATGTCTAGACGTTTCTTCTTCTAGAATCTTCTACTTGGTTACCAGCTATATGTGTGTGTATTTGTAGTTTATAGCCTCTCACATAGGCATATGCGTGTGTATATGTGAGTACTACTTCGGCTGATGATTACATGTGTTTATGAGTATCTCCGTTGCCTTGTATGAATGTGTGTAGATGATGATTGATTTGTTTATGTAGCTTGCTTTAATGTTTTTGTTGTTGTGTATTTAATTAGTGATGTGAAAATTCGCCACAATATTATACCTAGTAGGCGGTATACATATGGTATATATAAATTTTGGTCCTGATTGGAACGGCAAACTTTCATGAATTGCTAAGGATCGCAACGTCGTGGGATATAAATTTGAAATTTGTTTTAAAAAATACAAAACGATGGGCGGATTTTATAAAAAATATCAAGATTTAACCGTAATAGTATGTGGCCGGAGATCAAGAACCGAAAGTTATTTTGTAAAAAGTCCAGCCGGCGGATGAAAATTTGTATATATTTAAAATAAAAGTCTCATGATAAAAATCCCCAGCGGGTTAGGTGGCTAAGAATATTCCCCGCGGAAGGTATGCCTGTCGTAAGAGGCAACCCAATTGTCAACCTCACTTACCCGTGGCGAATCCTGTTTCTTTCTACGGATCGTAAACAACTTTTTCATTTTAAATTTTTCTTTACATATTTGGTTTTGTTTTGGCAGTTGTTGGTTAGCTATTCAAAATAGAAAAAAAAATTAACTAAGTGTTTTGATGTTGCGTATAACATAGTCGTATATTTTGTTAGTGTATTGTAAAAAAAATTATTTATTTATTGTAAAAAAAATTTTGTGTAGCTTGCAATGCAACGATGCTAGACCATTTGCACAAAATCCGGAACTCGCTTAGTAAAAAAAAAGGTTTTACAATTCTTACATCTATACTTTTTTCGTTTCTGAGTCTTTATAACGTAATCTGCACTTAAACAGCAATGCAACACGCCTTACTCATTAACAACCGGGACCAAAATGTATAATATAGTGTGGCGAATTTTAGCAACACTAAGCTGTTAGTAAATAAAGACACAACAACAATAAAGGAAGCTGCTACTCTTATGTACATAAACCGTAAACAAATCAATCATCATTTACACACATACATGCAAGGCAACGAAGATATACCACAAACACATGTAGTCATCAGCCTTACTCACACATACACCGGCATATGGCTATAAGATACACATAAACTACAAACATATGTACATGTATATAGAAATTACCAAGTAGGAGATACAACTATTCTAGAAGGCGAAACGTCTAGACCGTAGTAGGAATATGCAGACAAGACAACAGAGAGTATAAAAGCAGCGCAAGCTGAGGCATGACTAATCAGTTTTATTTAAATACGCTGTTGTGAAGTACGTGGTATTGAAGTATAATTGTACTGCTCCCAAGTAGACTAAATAAAGACCATATTGCATTACTGAATATTGGAGTGATTTATTCAACAGTTTAGCAATACGAACAGTAGCAGACGGTTTCAAATAATCGAAATTTCCCTAAATTCGTTACAATAGTTTTTATAATTATAGTTTTTTGAGTCTCCTTAGAGTAAACTTAAATTTGATCCATGTGCGACACCCCTTAACCGTCTCTTATCGGGAACAAAATTTATATGTGATATTCTTGACCTTCTTGGAAGCGTGATTAAGCTGCAGTTGCGTCAATATATGTATATATTGATAATACGGCGGCGATTAAATCAATAATCTCACACAGTACTTCATCAAGAAGTGTCCTAGAATGCAAAAAAGCATTGGAGAAAAGTCGGTCAGGCCGAACCATACATCTATACTGGGTTACCGGCCACAAAGGGATAGAAGGTAAGGAAAAGGCTGATGAGTTGGCAAAGAAGGTTTCAACACTAGCTAAAACGACAATAGAAGGAATTACAAAGTGGCTCATATCTCTGAAAAAAAAAGAGAGAAGACTTAACGCTCACGATGGGCATACTAACTGGACATTGCCTTCTGGCGCGTTACTTGCTTATAAGCTAGGCCTCGTCAGTAATAGCAGGTTTAGGAAGTGCGATCTGCAGGAAGAATTGGTTGAGCACGTTCTATGTTCGTGTCCTGCGCTCGCCTGGTCAAGGCTCCAGTTATTAGTGGCGACAGAGTTGTCAGTTCTCGGTGCAGCAGTTAATCTAGGTCCTAGAAAACTTCTAGTATTTGCCAGAAGGACGGAGTTATTCTATAGCATAAGTCCTGGCATCTGATTGGTGTTCTTCTGTTTGATCTTCAAACAAATTCTGGTAACACTATGGATACATTCAGTCTATGTGAGGTCTTTATTGACGGGCCAGTCAAACCTAACCTAACATTGACCGTGGTATTACCTTTTGAAGAGGTTTATTTGATTAGTATTGAACACCCTAATGTACATGGGCATAATTCGTTTTCTGTGAACACACAGAGCCATGCATTTGATTGCATTTTTTGATGATTTCCTAGTGAGTTGGTTAAATTTTGTTTAAAATAGTAAATGCAAAAGGCTGGTATAAATGTACACACATGCACAAGTAATTAAAATCAGCGGAAGGGCGGTGAAAAGGTATGTATGTGTATATACATATACGTACTTACTTACATATATAGACATAAATGCATGCATTCATAGCTAAAATAAAATAAGCAGAAGGGATATGACCTAGTGACCAAACCCCAATATTTTGTTTATATGTATGGACTTATGTACATACCCGGCGAAAACAGCAAATACCATAGTCTTTGAACTGTTGGTGATGGAACTAAGAGGAGAGGAAGGCATAACTACTGAAAATCTGGTCGACGGTAGATTTATCAGGTCTTAAGCCGCGCTGATAAGGTTCAATCAGTCGATTCACGGTGGGCTTCAACTTTTCTCACAATACGTTTGACAGGTATTTATATGCGATACTAATAAGGTTGATTCGGCGATTGTTGGTGCAGTTTGCAAGATCCCCCTTCTTGTGGACTTAGCAAAGAACATAAAGATTCCAAACGTCAGGCATGCACTCGTCCGACCCTATCTTGCAAAGAGGCTGATGCATGCGCCTAACCAACTCCTCGCTTATTTGAATAGCTTCAGAGGCTATCCATCCTTGTTGATTTTTAATCGGCCTCCACGGCTGAAATTTCTGACCGTAGGGCTAAAACACCTTTGTCTACCCTAGCGTTAAGGTCGCCAATCGCAACCTTTATACCATGGCCTTCTCAACCATCGGTGGATAAGCGCAAGTGAATGATATATTAAACAATTTTGATTTTATGCGCATAGCGGCGAGCCGTTCGTCCACATGTGTGAACGACAGTACTTGGCGACGATGTCTCTCCCCCACCACGAATCCGCCACTGTGCTTATTTTCATGACCACTCCAGTAAATGCCACAACTTTTAATTTTCTTTTTCCTTGCTTCGTCCATCACATCTCTTGGATGGCAGGGACGACAACAACAAGCCGGGCATATTCTAAGTACATGGCCTTAAATCATAGTCCTTTTCGTTTGATGCTAATGTCGGGCGTACGATTAGATTTCATGACCTAGCCAGCTAAGCCTTTGTGCTTTTATTCGCTTCCTTTAGCACTTTATTAAGTTTCCTTCCACCCTCACCATCGGGCTAACGATAGGGACCATAAATCTGCTGGACATTTTTTCTCTACATTATTGGCTCAAACTATTGTTGAAGGAAAACTCGAATTGGCAGTGGAAGGTGACCAGAACAGATATCGAGTTGCACGTCACAAGACACAAGCTTCAATCTAAGCATTTTCATACCATTATGAGAGAAGAACCTGTCAGCCTCGGTTCAGTGTTTCTTTGCGGTTCTGTAGAGTAATTAAGATTTCGTCAAGTCAAGTGCAACTTCTTTTGTTATGACTGGACTATATTTCAGCTCGATGGACGTATGTTGGGAGGACAGCAAATGAGCTTTCTGTGAATTGTAAGAGTCGTCCCAGTTGAGATAGCGATGCACGACATTGTGTATGGGCCGGTTCCATTTTGTAAGGCACTGTCAATTTGGAACCCGAAAGCCTCAAGGTACAAACATATTGACATTTCCCCACAAAGTAACGTGAACATTATTTGTAGGGCAATAAATGGGCTTTACTTTGAGCAACCACACAAAAAATCGAAACCGGCCAGTAATGCCAAAAACTTGCAAAAAACTAATAAATCAATCGATTTGCAGAATAAAATGCCTCGTGAATCATCCAAACTTTTTTTGGGAGTAGAAACTTGGACGTAATATTTTTCGAAGGTAATCTCAAGAAAGAAAGCGAAGTTTCGTGACGGCCATTCATAGCTGTCCTAGTACTTTTTACCCGTAGAAGAAAACTATCCATGCCAGAACCATGCAAAATACCTAGCGGATACACTGGACAAAACCCTCTGGAGCTCATCTACATGCTACCTTAAAAAAGTAACAACAGTTTGTAGTAGTAGTTTGTATTAGCATACATAAAGGGTGCTATGGGGACGTCCCCTACTGATGCACTTAGTGCCTTAGAGGTAATAACTTCCTACCCTATTCAAATAGAGAAAGAGGCAATACCTGCTGCCCTAAGCTCACAAAATATCTCTGTGCTACAGAGCGGAAACATGACAGGGTATATGAAACAAAAAAGAAAATGCATAGGATATCTCGTTAAGCAGCTACGTGATGCAATGGCCCCTACGCTTAGAATCTCACGAAATTTTGAGGTGTCCATTAAGGGCAGAACTCTTGGAAACAGGGAATCCATCTGACTCAACAGTCTTCTTCGCGGATGGATCAAAATTTGATAATGGAAAAATGAGAGCAGGCCTCTGGGCCGAACTTCAAGAAATCGATACCAATGAGATATTAACCCAATATTTTTTAGATTGAAATCCATGCAATAAGAGTTTGCCGTAGAGAATGTCTACGAAAAGGCGAGGAGTATCCTCATTACGTCAGACAGCCAGGCAGCCTTACGTGCCTTGCATTCCTACACAATCACTTCTAAGCTAGCGGAAGAATTCATTGGAGTCCTAAATGATCTGAGCGCCAAAAGGAAGGTTTTGTTAGGATGGATTACCAAGCATCAGGGACATGAAGGTAAAGAACAGGCAGAGTACCTAGCCCAGCAGAGTAGTTTAGCAGCAATCCATGGTCCAGTGCACTACTATGGACACAAAAAGGCACATACAAGGAAAACGATAAGTAACTGGTAAACAACACAGTTCAGGCGACAATGAATTGAATGCCCAAGGTAGGCTAGATTGTTTATACTCCCAGCTAAGTGAGTATCAGTATAAGTCTAAACAGAGAGGACCTACGAACTCTCACTGGGTATTATACGGGACAATGTAGTCTACGATATCACCTAAGTAAGTTAAGTCTAACCGATACCCAAATATATATGTAGCTTTTGTTAGATGGAGAATGAAATTCTCTGCGAATGTGTCGCTCTAGCAAGGCGGAGGCTCGCTCATCTAGGTGGCGTGGCTAAAACCGTTCATATTGCGGTCCCTGCTCTCCCACAGTCAATTTACCCTATAATAACAATATTTCCAACAACTTTCGTCGATATTGGAGACGTCAAGTACTTGGATTAGAAACATTTGACATGAAAAGCTTCATATGTATTGTAACAAATTTAGTGAAACTCCGCTTATTTTACACCTTTTACTAACGTTCGTATCGCTAAATTGTTGAATAAATAACTCCGATATTCAATAATGCAAAATGGTCTTTATTAGACTACTTTGAAAGTACTTCACAATAACACTTATAATTCGCAACCAATGGCATGCTTAAATCAAACTGATACTGACTACTCAGCTTTCGCTGCTTTTATACTCTCTGTTGTCTCGTCCACCCATTTCTTCTAAGGTCTAGTAACTTCTCGTAGTTACTTTGTAGTTTATAGTCCCTCGCATAGCCATATGCGTGTGTATATGTGAGTACTACTTCGGCTGATGATTACATCTGTATGTGAGTTATCTCTTCGTTGCCTTGTATATATTTGGTAAGTGATGATTAATGTGTTTATGTAGCTTGCTTTAAAGTTTTTGTTGTTGTGTATTTATTTAGTGATGTGAAGATTCGCCGCAGTATGCATATTTTTTCTTAACAAATCTTTAATCAAAATTTGCTCGAAAGAAAATGATTGGAAAGTACAACATCTGCTGAGCCTGCTACTATAAACAAAAGTAAATGTCCAATATAATTTATGCTGAATTGTGTCGTTACTCATAGATTTGCAAAATGAAGTGATTGAAAATGTAATAAGTATGTTCATTGTGAATGTGGGTCACCTGCACTTGACTCTCTGCCAGTTAGTTCAATTGAATTTAATTTAAATTTCCTTGTTGCTTCTTCGACAGAGTGGCACTCCTCTCCGTTATTTCGGTTTTTTGTTTCATTTTTTTTATTTCTATCCATTTACTTTCCCACATTGCCGCATCGTTAGCACAAACTACTTGACTACAAATTTATATACATCCCTGCAGTCAAACCAACTAGATGTATACTAGATGAATACTAGTTTGCCAAAAATCCCAACTAGTATGAGTTCTGTAATTTTTTCATATTAGCAACTGGTATTTTTAACATGGCGATGTCCTACGAAATATCAATTGCCAGTCTCTGCATCAGCATCATACCAATTGACAAACTAGTCATTATATACACCAACATCGTACCAGATGCCTACTAGTCAGCATACTCATCAGGGTCATACCAATTAACATGCTAGTCAGCCTTTGCACCAGCATTATACGAGATGGCATACTAGTTATTATATACATCAATATCATACCAACTGACATACTAGTTAGTGTATTCAACATCAACATACCAGTTGGCATACTACTCAGTCTGTGCATCATTGTAATACCAGTTGACATACTATTCGATATTTGCATCAGCATCCTACTAGTTAATACACTATCCCTAGTTGGGTTGAAAAATTACTTGAAAATTGATAAATTAGCTCAAATTCATTTTATTCATTATATTTTTTTTTTATTTATTTATAAAAAGTATGTATATTAGACTGGGTCGATTTAAAAAATAGGAAAAAATAGTTCCACTACGCATACGCAAAAAAATAGTTTTCGATCCTGCGAAAAAAAAAATTGCGAAAGGGTAAATTTTTCGACCAAAACACTCCCCAAAACCCGAAAAAAAATTTTTTTTTGGTCAAAAAACTGATACCGCCAAAGTTTTTACAAGTTTTTGGAAAAAAAAAAAAAATGTGTTTTGAGTTTTGGGGAGTGTTTTGGTCGAAAAAATTACCCTTTCGCCATTATTTTTTTCACAGGCTCGAAAATTATTTTTTTGGGTATGCGTAGTGGAACTTTTTTTTCTTGAGCCCAAATCCTATTGAAAAATCGATGGCGCGATATTGGTTAACTTTCGTCCATACAAATCGACCCAAGTTAATATACATACATACATATGTATATCACTTTAAAATTTATCACTTCAATATATTATACTTAATATATTTTTTTTAATGTATTTTTTATTTTTTTTTTTACATTATACTTTGGAATAAATTTTGATGTGACGCAATCTCAATACACAGGGCTAAGTTTATGGGCTCACCATGGTCAGAACATTCCCACATTAAATCCCTCAAGCCAAGAGAACGGCTAGAGTTCATCAAGGAAGTCGGCTTGGATGATGTGCTGTGAAGGAGGTGAGGGCACAATAGACCAATGGTCGCTGTGCAATCTTCAATAAATTATCTATCTATCTAACGGAGAAGGACGTACCAGTCGTGGTTGACTACGTCAAAACAGGCCAAGCTGCACTAGCACCATCCTATGATTAGTGTTAATGGAGTTCAGAACGGTGGTAGTGTATGCACTTTACGGAAGTCATGCTGATGGCTGGATAACCGAAGAATTTCATTTAATTGAGGGAATCGGAACGGCTTAAAATGTTTTCGTTACTGACCAAAGGCATAATATCGTTAGGTACTGGTTGGGTTTCCGGTCTTTGGTAGTGGTTTTATCCTTGCCATTCTCCGTTATTCTGGAATGGCAAAGGCTTTTAACGCCAAGTAGAAAAATTTGCTAGGCTGCTGATGCCCTCATGGCCAAGTTGTTTTGGCATCGGCATAGGTTATCCGTCTGGGACTATTGAAATGGAAGGCTTGGCGTTTTCGATATATTTAACCTCTGTTGAGGTAACGGTGAGGGTCGACTCGTCATGCTTGTGTTTATGTGCCCGTTGATTTGGACGATATCTAGCATTGTCAATTGAAGTATGGATTGCAAACTGGCTACAGAAAGCACTCGCGCATTTCCTCGAGTCCGACAGACGAAATTCTAGTCGAATAAATTATTCAAATACTAACTACTATGAATAACACCACAAAATCATAGTCAATGAACCATTCTAAAACTGACAAGTATGATGAACGCCACAAAATTATAGTCAAATAACTACTCATACACTAACTGGTATGAATAACCGCACAAAATTCTAGTCAATGGACTAGAATGTTTGCTGACTACTTTGGCTTTTGACTGCAGGGATGGATTAAGTGGCGTCAGTGGTACTCGAATATAAAGCGAATGTTGTGACTATTGGGAACTGTGGCAACAGTCGCAAGCACCAAACAGCAAGTAAAACCTAGTAAGCAGCAATAAAAAAATGTCAAATAGAAAATGAATAACATAATAGTCTAAAGAGTGTTGAGTAGCTGTGGGGTAGAGTGCAGTGAAGGAATTGTGTGGGAGCTGTTCATTAGGGCGTGCACACAATTGGCTTCCATATGCTATGCACATATACATACGTATGTATATTTACATATCAAAATACGTATATGCCTTGTCTTTAGCATATGTTGTTGTCCCATTGCCTGCCACAAAACAGACACAACTTTTTCGCTTCGAGCGCTCAGCTTTGTTGATCATCGAGGGAATGGCGTTGACCTTTTTACATTTGATACATTTTTAAAACATTTTTTAGCATTACAAACATTTAAAGTTATGTACATATGTATTTATATTCATATGTACAAATGTATCTATATATATAAAGTATGATGTACGTACATACATAAAGTGTAATAGTGCATAATGTGGGAGTTATGGACATGTAATGAGTGTAACAATGTCAATTCTAACTAATTCATTAAAGTTGTTTAAGATATCTTGCAGTGATGTGCAACATACGAAGAACCATTTGTTCTTCACTGAATACAAGCAATATTTGAAGAAATTTAAAAATTTGGATAAGCTTCTGAATACCAACTATATTCATACAATCGAGTCTAATATTAAATTGAATCCGAAAACATTTTGGAGCTATATCAAGTCCAAAAAAGGTTGCTCCAGTATACCGTCTGGAGTCTTCCTTGATTGCCACTCAGCGCGAACACCATGTGATATAGCCAACTTATTTGCGGAGTTTTTTAAGTCAAATTTTGCTGCCGACGATAGTTATATATCGTTTGATGTCTACGAATCTTAACACTGCTCCAAACTTTGGTGCCCTCTGTCTCTCTTCTGATGATATTAGTAATGCTATTCTCAAACTTAAATCTTCGTCTCAAACAGACGTTGATGGGATTTCTTCAGTCCTGTTAAAAAACTGCCCGACTCTAGTTTTTCCTTTAAGAATAATTTTTAATAAATCTCTATCGTCCGGTACGTTCACTGACGAGTGGAAGCTCGCCTCTTTTACCCCCATCTTTAAAAGTGGCAACAAAAATGATGTGCGTAATTACAGACCTATATCAAAGCTTTCTACCATTTCCAAAATTTTTGAGCATGCTGTTAATGCCAAGTGGAGTTTTGCGGTTAAGTCTTAAATATCTCCCTCCCAGCATGGCTTTGTCGCTGGTAGATCAACAGTTTCTTATTTTGCTGTTTTTAGTGAATATTGTGTTGAATCTCTTTCTGCGGGTTTTCAGGTTGATTGCATTTATACTGACTTTTCAAAAGCTTTTGACAGAATCCATCATAGTGTTTTAATTAAAAAATTAGGTTGCCTTGGTTTCCACTCTTCGTTTCTTTTATGGATAAAGTCTTATTTAAGTAACAGACAGTGTGTTGTTTCCATAGATGGAAATTCGTCTAGTCCGTTTGTAGCCACTTCTGGGGTTCCCCAAGGGAGTATATTAGGTCCACTTTTATTTATCTTATTTATTAATGGCGTAAGTAGTTGCTTTTCATTCGCGAAGTGTTTGCTATACGCCGATGACTTAAAGCTATTTTCTGCCATTAAAACGCCAGAGGATGTCTTAATGTTGCAGAATGATATTAATAAGTTGCACCAATGGTGCCTGAACTCTCGTATCTCTTTGAATCCGTCTAAATGCTTTCAAATGACATACTCGAATTCAATTAATCTTCTAACTACAAATTATAGTATTTCTAATTGTGAGCTTCAATGTGTTAATGAGATTAAGGACCTTGGTGTTGTCTTTGACAATAAGTTTTCTTTTAGTAAGCACATACATTTCATAACCTCTAAATCATATTCTATGCTTGGCTTTGTGAGGCGCAATGCTGCCAAATTATTCTCTGATCTCTACACGTTTAACCACTTTACACGTCTTTTGTTAGGTCTCATCTGGAATATGGCGTATTTATTTGGAGACAAACTGCTATTACTAGAATTGAAAGAATACAAAAAATTGTTCTCAAATATGCCCTTCGTCCTTTCAACTTCTCAGATCCTACACCCGCCTACTCTGCGCGACTTCTGCTTTTAAGCCTTAAGTCTTTAGAAAATCGCAGATCAATACTCTGCTTGTCATTTACGTATGATATTATTAATGGGTCCGTTGACTGCCCATATTTATTGTATAGGATTCGATTTAATATTCCTCGGAGGTGTCTTCGTAGCTTTTATGCATTTTATTGTGACAATTTTAAAACCCACTATTCCAGTAATGCCCCCATTGCTCGTGCTCTCCGTGAGTTTAACTCTATCAGTGCTGTTGTAACTCTAGACTTTTCTGCTCCAAAAGCGAAACTGTTAAATATTTTAAAATCTGCTTTCTAAGTACCATGTATTATTTGTCAAAAATGTATCTCTTAATTTTAGTTTGTATCTTAGTCTGTAAGGATTGAAGTCCATTGACTTATTGAAATAAATAAAAATTTATCACGCTGGAGCTTTTTTTAAGTTGTTAAGGATCGCAATCACCCTGAAATGAAATCCATGCATTCTGATTTCTGCCCCAAACTCCAACCTTCTCTAAGGTTAAAACTCCATCGCAGTGCGCAGAAAAGTATGCAACATTTAGTACAATACGGTCGTAAGGAATAGGAGCCTAAATCCCATACTTTTACATAGTACTTAGGCGGTTATTCCTTACGGCCCCATGGTACTAAATGTAGCATGTTTTTATCTGCATTTGATACTGTTTTAGAGATTTTTGGCATTGGAAATTTAGCTTTAGCGATGGTTGGAATTTGGGTGCTGGACCAACACTTTTGGATTGCAGCCTTTATACCTTTTTTTGGAATAAGGAATAAATTGTTTTAAGAAAACACTTTCATGAATTATGTAACTGAAACTATGCAAACCAATCTCAAAATCGACGTTTTCGAAAAAACGGACAAATATAGAAAATATCGAAGAATGGAAAAATGTGATAATTCATTAGCAAACACCCATAAAGTGATGAAACTTGATATGTGGATTAACTTTATGATAGAAATAAAAATTTTGGAAAATGTGCGTGACACCGCCTACATTTAGAAAAAGAAAATTTTGAAATTCTTCTAAGCCATAAATCCTAAGCCGCTGAAGATATCATGTTGAAATTTAGCAGGGACGTTGTCCTTACATTCACTTTATGAAAATAAACTAAATCGGTTTGCGACCACGCCTACTTAAAAAAATCGATAACGAATTTTCAAAAAAATGGGAAAAATGCGGTAATTCATTACCAAAGAAAGATAAGTTGCTGGGAGTTGATATGTTGGTTGACTTTATTGTTAACAACAAAAATTTTGTAAAATTAAAAAAAAAAATGAGCGTAGAACTGCCCACATTTAGAAGAAGAAAATTTAAAAGTTTTTAAGCCGTAAATCAAAAGCCGTTGAAGATATCATATTTAAACATGCCCCATGCATTGTCCTAACTATTATATACATATATATGTATGTACATATATGCGTTAATTTATTAGCAAAGGCCGATAAATTGACGAAATTTGATATATTGCCTGCCTGAAGGAAATTATAAATTTAGTTAAATCTTGGAAAGCCATTGAAGATATCATGTTGAAATTTGGTACGAAGGTTAACCTTACTCTTATATATATGCTTTGTGAAAATAAGCGGAATCGGTTATTATTTATTACCATAAACGGATAAATTGATGAAATTTGATATGTGGGTTGTTTATGGAGAAAAATAGAGTTCGGCAAAATCTTGGAAAATGGAACATTTAAAGGAAGAAAATTTAAAACTTTGAAAGCCGTAAATCAAAGGCAATTGAGGACTTGGCATGGTGGTTGTCCTTGCTATTATAAATAAACTTTGCTTAATAAACAAAATCGGTTGCTGATCACATCCACTTTAAAAAAATGTTTTCAAACTCAAATTGTAGCAAAAAATTTCACACCCTTGCGGTATGTTACTAAATTATATCGATATATCATCTCAGTAGTGATATGGTGTAGTAAAGTACGAAAATTTAAAAATAAATACAAATTTTGGAAAATGGGCATGGTACCGACCAAATTTAAAAGAAGCACTTTTAAAAGTTTTTCAAGCCGTTAATAAAGAGCAGCTTGTATCACTTCGCAATTTTGCGGAATTATGATTCTTAGTATTGTAACGAATTTAGGCAAATTCCGCTTATTTGAAACCTTCTACTAACGTTCGAATCGCTAAATTGTCCAATAAATAACTCCAATATTCAGTAATGCAAAATGGTCTTTATTAGACTACTTTGAGAGTACTTCACAATAACACTTATACTTCACAACTAATGGCGTGTTTATATCAAACTGATTAATGATTACTGACTACTCAGCTTGCGCTGCTTTTATACTCTCCGTTTCTTCATTCACATATTTCTACTAAAGTATAGACGCCTTATAGAACTGCTGTATCTACTGCTTGGTAATTGAGCTACATATATGCGTGTGTATGTGTGAGTAACAACTTCGGCTGATGACTATATCTGTGTGTGAGTTATCTCTGCGTTTCCTTTTATATATGTGTGTAAATGATGATTGATGTGTTCATGTATATATACGAGTGGCTGCTTCATGTTTTTATTGTTGCGTGATTATTTATTTAGTATCTGCTTAGTGATGCTAATATTCGTCACAGAATTATATTTAGATCGTTAAAACGACCACACCCACTTTTTTTTTATTAAAAAGTTGCTTAAAGTTTTAACCATCACAAAATTGGCAATATATTTATGACACGTAACTCCATTACCAATATTGAAGGTACGAAAGTTAAAAAAATATTGCAAATGTTTCTAGTACGCACGCAAAACCTTCAATACCAAAGTCGAAAAAAGCGGCCAATTTTAACAAGATTTGGCAAGAACATTGTTTCTTTGGCAGCAACTGTTTTATAGCTCCTTACGGCAGGCTATATTTGTATGTGTAAAAAAACTATATTTCAGCTTTTATATTATTAAATGTTATGGCCGAGCCACAATGAAGTTTTTCATATAGATACGTTCAACGCAATCTTATGCATTCCAGTAACATCGCCACAATCAACCAAGATGCTACGTTTGTAAATATAATGGAACTTTAGTCTTGGCAATTTGAAGTTTATTTCGCCTTGCCCATTCACATACAAAATTTCGCGAAGCACTGTTATAAACATTCTCACTATACAGGAAAAATACTTGCTAACATATTTTTTGTTCTATTCATTTGTTAAATTGCAGTTTTTAACTGTGACAAATTTTAGAAAAGTACCAACAAGTGGGACAAATTATTTCACTTGCTGAGTGTGACGGCACACTTAGCCAAATCATGTGAAATTCATCTTCTTATGCTTTGCTTGCAACAAAAGTTGGAAGATGGCTACTTTTTCATGTCAGATGGCGCCAGTGTCGTTTGATCTTCCGTTCTCCATAAAAATTCGTGCAATCTACTCATAATGCATACGATTGTGTTGAACGTATCTATATAAAAAACTGATTGTGTGACAGGGCTTTTAGTGACATTCCTCTTTGTATTCTTTATTTACATACAGACATATTGTAACGAATTTAGGGAAATTCCGCTTATTCCAAACCTACTGCTAACGTTCGAATCGCTAAACTGTTGAATAAATAACTCTAATATTGAATAATGCAAAATGGTCTTTATTAGACTACTTTCAGAGTACTTATACCTCACAATTATACTTCACTTCGCAACTAATAGCGTGCTTAAATCAAACTGTTTGCTTACTACTCAGCTTGCTCTGCTTTTATACTCTCGGTTTCCTCGTTCACCCATTTATCCTAAGGTCTAGTAATTTCGTGAACTTCATGCTTGGTTACCAGCATATACATGTATATTTGTAGTTTGTATCCATATGCGTGTGTATATGTGAGCACTACTTCGGCTGATGATAACATGCGTTCGTGAGTATCTCTCTGCTGCCTTGTATGTATGTGTGTACATGATGATTGATTTGTTTACGTACATACGAGTGGCTGCTTAGTATCGGCTTAGTGATACTAGTATCGCTTAGTGATGATGATATTCGTCACAATATATATGAGAGCTAATGTTGGGTATATAATGTTCGGTTTCACCCGAACTAAGACTTTCTTACTTATTTTTTTTTATATTAAAGAAAATGTGAAACACCCAATTTACACTAACAAAATGACAACTAAAAATTATTCAAAAATATTATGGTACTGAAAAAATTTTGTATACAAAATTGATTCACTAATAAAATTAAAAGGACTCCAGCCATTTAAGGGTTTCACTTCGGAATTTGAGACAAGACTTGGAAACTTGCATACGCCTTTACGAGTATTTTGACATTATGTTTATGGTAATAAAATTCATGATAAGTTGCATGTGCGCGTTTGAGATGTTCGAGAATTTAGTACTTCGTTTCCTATGTCCTGTTCGAGTTTCGCTCTCAGTTCGAAGTTGAACATCATGACATTCTCCACAGGTCCAACCTGAAGTTATTTTTCGTGGTCTCGACCATTTCTGAGTTAAAGCTCGAGCAGTTGCTGAAACTTTGTATTGGCCTAGATTGATTATTAACTAAGCGAACTCGTTCAAACATTGTATTTAGACGAACATTTGGGTCGCCGGCCACATCGATTCAAAATTTTAAGAAATGGGCCGCCCTTTTTAGACCCAGTTTTTCACCACAATTCCAATGCTACAACTCCGGTAATTATTCACGTATAGTAAAAAATATTTTTGGAAATTATCTGAATGCCATATTAATGACAATAATGTTACGAATATTAGCAAAACTAAGGAGTGCTGCCATCTCTAAGCCGATGCTAAGCAGTGACGTGAATTCACATCCATAGATCAATCATTATGTATCTACATAAACGAAACAATAATTGCGTCTACACATATGTACCATGTACGTATACGAGCAGCGGATAGTCAATGCACAAACACATGCATATATCTGAGATTCTCCTATAAGTATGCAATGAGAAAAACTATAAAATTGTGCAATTGTAGTTACAGCTGAGAAGTTGGAGAGCTGCTGGACTAGTAGATTCTGGAAGGGCCTAGAAGATGCGAAGGTTGAAATCAAAGAGTATAAAAGGCGGCAATTGTAGAGGCGCTGGAATTCAGTTTGATTTGAGATTTCGATTAAGACGCTATCTAGCGAGCAAGAGCAGTATTATTTTGAATAGTAGAGTTTCATTTGAGCTATCAATCAGTTTGGTTATTAAGCAAACTATTCGTTGCACAGTTTGAGTGTTATTGTGAAGTACTTTAATAAAGGTCATTTTGCTTTATTACATATTGGAGTTATTTATTCAACAGTTTAGTGATTCCAACTCAGCAGAAAAATGGCAAATAAGAGGATTGCAAGTAAATTCGTTACAATTGGTGTCAGAAGAGGAATTGTTGAATAAATTCCAGAGGACAACAAGGACATGGCAAAGTTCAGTGAATTGATGATCCAGCAACTAAAGGAGTTGGAGAGCCGTGGATTGAATACAAGCGGCGTTAAACTAGAACTTCAGGCACAGCTACGAGAGGCAATGGAAGCAGAAGGAATTGATGGCAAGGTGACAACAAAAATTGAAGAGAAAAACGAAACATCGCAGTCAGTTACCAGCGCAGACTTGAACATGATATTGGCTGCAATAACTGCTCAAACATCGACAGTGGCATCTCAGCTGGAATCGCAGGAGACACGTTTAACATCCAAGAACGAAGCACAGGAGGCACGTATAACAGAAATGTCATCACAAATATCCACCAACATGTCATCTCTGCTGGAATCGCAGGAGAACTCATAACAGCGAAGATTGAAGCACAAGAGGCACGGATATCCGAAATGTCAGCGTAAATTTCAGCACAGATATCATCGCAGATCTCTGCTCAACTGGAAGAGCAAGAAGGACGTATTTCCTCGAAGTTGGAAGCGCAAGATACAAAAATTTTACAGTTTGAAGAAAAAATCGAGGCCGAGGTGGATGCTTTGAGAGGACGTATCGAGCAGTTGCAACTAAATCGCCCAGCAGTTTCAACGAGTAATCCAAAGGTAAAAACACCATCCTTTGACGGTTCTGTTCCTTTCCAGGTCTTTAAGCTACAATTTGAGAAGACCGCAACAGTGAACATCTGGAATGCTGAAGATAAAGTTGCTGCATTGTTCGTAGCTTTAAAAGGACCAGCTGCGGAAATCTTACAGACCATCCCAGAGTACGAGCGGAACAACTACGAAACATTGATGAGCGCTTTAGAGAGACGTTACGGAAGCGAGCATAGGAAACAGATATTCCAAATTGAGTTGCAAAACCGCTACCAAAAAGCAAATGAGACATTGCAGGAGTTTGCTTTAGATATTGAAAGATTGGCTCATCTTGCAAATGCGGACGCACCCGTGGAATACACTGAAAGGCTAAAAAATCCAGAGCTTCATAAATGGCATGCGAGATGTGGAAACGAAGCGGGCTACATATGCGAATCCAAAACCCACATTCGCAGAAACAGCATCCTATGCTCTGATTCAGGAAACAGCGTTTTAAAAAAATCATTAAAAGTTGTCAAAAACCCGAATTATTTTTGGCACTATTGAGCACGTAAATAGCACATAATTCCCACATTCAAATTGTTTTGTTTGGCCTAGTGCTTACGAGGGGGGGGGGGGGTCTAGCTGGACACTTTTGAAGTTTTAAAAAAATCATTAAAAGTTGTCAAAAACCCGAATTCTTTTTGGCACTATTGAGCACGTAAATAGCACATAATTCCCACATTTAAATTGTGTTGTTTGGCCTAGAGCTTATGAGGGGGGTCTAGCTGGACGACCAGCTGGACCCCCCACTTTTGAAGTTTTAAAAAAATCATTAAAAGTTGTCAAAAAACCGAATTCTTTTTGGCACTATTGAGCACGTAAATAGCACATAATTCCCACATTTAAATTGTTTTGTTTGGCCTAGTGCTTATGAGGGTGACGTCCAGCTAGACCCCCACTTTTGAAGTTTTAAAAAAATCATTAAAAGTTATCAAAAAACCGAATTCTTTTTGGCACTATTGAGCACGTAAATGGCACATAATTCCCACATTTAAATTTTTTTTTTGACCTAGTGCTTATGAAGGGGACGTCCAGCTAGACCCCCCACTTTTGAAGTTTTAAAAAAATCATTAAAAGTTGTCAAAAAACCGAATTCTTTTTGGCACTATTGAGCACGTAAATAGCACATAATTCCCACATTTAAATTGTTTTGTTTGGCCTAGTGCTTACGAGGGGGAGTCTAGCTGGACGTCCAGCTGGACCCACCACTTTTGATGTTTTAAAAAAAACATTAAAAGTTGTCAAAAAAACGAATCGTTTTTGGAACTATCGAGCCCATAAATAGCACAAAATTCTGCACCTATCCCGTTTCGATTTTTCCGTCTGGGGTTATATGCGCCCCCCCCCCCCTCCCCCCCTTGTAACCCCTCTGTTTTTTCTGGACAGACCGTAGCTTATGATGGAGCACATAAATAGCACATAATTCCCACATTAAAATTTTTTTGTTTGACCTAGTGCTTATGAGGGGGTGGTCTAGCTGGACGTCCAGCTGGACCCCCCATTTTGAGGTTAAAAAAAAAGTACTTAAATTTTGAGCACAACATTTTTTATTTTGGGAACAAATTAGCACATAAATAGCACATAATACCTGGCCTACCAAATTTCGAATCCATCGTGGGGGGGGGGGGGGGGGGGGGTCCAGTTTGACGGACCTAGTATAAAAGCAGCGAAAGCTGAGTAGTCAGTAATCAGTTTTATTTAAGCACGCTATTGGTTGCGAAGTATAAGTGTTATTGTGAAGTACTTTCAAAGTAGTCTAATAAAGACCATTTTGCGTTAATGAATATTAGAGTTATTTATTCAACAATTTAGCGATACGAACGTTAGTAAAAGGTGTAAAATAAGTGGAGTGTCCCTAAATTCGTTACAATATATTAAAACTTTTGAACTTTCTGGGCATTTAAAAATTAAATTTTTATTTTTTAAATACAAAAAAAATATCAGTGTATATTAGAGCGGGTCAAATTGTATGGATGGTTTTTTCCCAACAGGAGTATAGCAAAAACGTAATCTACAGATGATTCTAAGAAAAATTGCTGGAACACCATAACTCTAAGTCCGATTTCGAGGTCCCGACTTTTGCAAAATAGATATTTTGCATTTGAATGTAGGGTTTGGCCAAAAAATCTTCATAGTTTCTTATAGAATTATAGGAAAAATATCATATTGGGCTTACTTTAAAGGTATTTTACGTATATTTCAGAATCTGTATTAATATCTATAGTATTTTTGTATTTTAGTAGGGATACCAGGCTTAAATTATGAGAAATTTGCCTAAAATTAACTTTTAACTACTATATTATCATTTTTAACAAAATTCTTAGGGAAAATTTTTTTCTTTACAGCTAAAATAAGTTCAGAACATTTCCAACAACTTTCATTCAGACAGTTTTTCTTTTTTCGAATTCGTTTTAGTAGAAAAAAATTTTTGCTTATTACTTGAAAATATAGGGTTTTTTTCTGAAAATTTTCCATAAGAAATTTGTTAAAAATGATAATATAGTAGTTAAAAGTTAATTTTAGGCAAATTTCTCATAATTTAAGCCTGGTATCCCTACTAAAATACAAAAATACTATATATATTAGTACAGATTCTGAAATATAAATACCCTTAAAGTAAGCCCAATATGATATTTTTCCTATAATTCTATAAGAAACTATGAAGATTTTTTGGCCAAACCCTACATTCAAATGCAAAATATCTATTTTGCAAAAGTCGGGACCTCGAAATCGGACTTAGAGCTATGGTGTCTTCAGCAATTTTTCTTAGAATCATCTGTAGATTACGTTTTTGCTATACTCCTGATGGGCAAAAAATTTGACCCGCTACAATTTTGTTCATGTATTGTGATTTGCACTTCAATATAAAAAATGTTGAGCAGCACTGTTCACAGAAGCGTTTTGTTAAAATAACGAAAAGAAAAAACTCTTTTGCAGATTAAATCGATTTACAAATAAAAACATAAATTTGGTACCGACTAAAATTTAATTAAATAACTTAGAAATCATAACATACATATGTATGTATGCAGCTATGTATGCCTATACTCATATACCAGCATTTATTTACAATTGACATGAATAATTCGTTCATACATATTTGCACATGCTGTACTTATATATGTACGTGCTCAATTAGCAGGTCTGATGACATCATCGACTCCACTTGAAGGCTTAACCGTGTCATGCTACAAGCCAACACACGCACATGCTTAACCAGAATGTAAGCACACCAAAATAAATAAAAGAAATGTTTTTTATATGGACAAGTCTAATTTCCATTGCTCAAAGGCTTATACTATGAGAACTGAAATTTATAAGGAGTATCTATAGGCACTATACTTAGAGGACATTCTTGAATTTTGGGCTCCTGGCTTTTACTCGTGGACTCGTCCTGACGAAGAAAATAAAACATACAATTTCTTGGAATAAAAATTGTTTGTTTTATTTCTATGTTGTGAATTTAAGCGTACCACTTACCTTATGAATAGTTCAAAAAATGTAAAAAATTAATTTTCGTCAGCCTGTGAAAGCAACGAAATTGTTTTTTTTTTTTTTTGTCTGATCGACGCCCTAGATTGGTGAGGAGTGTGATGACTAGTACCTAGGACCTACCTAATTATTTTCTAGCTTTTAGTACTTATTATTATTATTTCATGTAAGTATTGTTTTCAGTAAAACCGTTTAACTCAAACATTTTTTTTTAATTATTTTATTTTCAAGTTTTTAGTCTTTATTTAATTGCCTGTTATTTCTCATTCTATTTAGTTCATTTAGTGACTAATTTACAAGTACTCTTTCCTGACAATTTGTTACAATCTAAGTCCTCAATACATATTCCTTCCAAAGACTTTACTCAACTCTGCGCCACGTATGCTTGTCCCTCCTCCAACTCCAAAATATTTTGATGTCACTTCTACCGGACTGTATGTTATATTTGTTCCAAATATGAGCCAAATCGGACATCATAGGTCGCTTTCTATTCATGTATGTATTATGTGTTCCAAATATGGACCAAATCGGACCAAAAATAAGATTTTTTTGAATATCTCGATCTTTGCGCCACCTAGCATCGATTTTTTTCATAGGTCGCTTTCTATTCTTGTATGTAGTATATGTTCCAAATATGAGCCAAATCGGATCACAAATACAATTTTTGGAAATATCTCGATTCTTGCGCCACCTAGCGGCGATTTTTTTTCATAGGTCGCTCTCTATTCTTGTATGTATTATGTGTTCCAAATATGAGCCAAATCGGACCACAAATACGATTTTTGTGAATATCTCGATCCTTGCGCCACCTAGCGGCGATTTTTTTCATATGTCGCTTTCTATTGTATGTATTATGTGTTCCAAATATGAACCAAATCGGACCATAAATACGATTTTTGTGAATATCTCGATCCTTGCGCCACCTAGTGACGATTTTTTTCTTTTTATTATTGCATTGTCATCGGGTTCTGAACTATATTCCAAGTTTCAAGCTTGTAGCTTATCGGGAAGTTACTTAAATTTTAATTACAAAATTCGCTCACAACGGCCGTGCAGCCTGTCAAGCCAACCTAAATAAAACCGTTTAAAAACACGGCTATTGACTATTTCAGCTCTCGTTTTGAAAACACCATACCTCATAAAACTTTTGAAAATCGCCCTACTTCGGAATTTTATTCTTAATGAAAACAATTCAGATAAGGGGAGTTTTGCAAGCGAACTCCAAGCCATTTTCGAGCTGGCACACGAGATAGGGTGTATTCCACTCAGCCGTCGATATCCCATATCATATTCATTAAAGGTATAACTACGTGGCCACGAGTGTATGCACAATACCTATTTGAATTTTGTTTTTACTTGTTGATAAGCCAAGCCAACTATGAGAATCTAAGAGAGAACAATGAGCACATTGATTACATAATATTAACTACGCCCGACCTGTTTTTAACCAAACAAAAAATAATCAAAACTAAAAAAGAGCAACAAAAATCTTAAAAATGTAGATTCATAACGAACCGACGACACATGTTTGCCTGTATCGGAGCGTTAAACGATGTTTTGCGCGAGGATGAGAAGCGGTGTCGAGCGAGCGTCTACATTAAGTACACATAGTACGTCATATAGCGTGACTTAACCCCAGCTGAACCAGCAAACATTCGAAGCTTTTTGGGTTTGATTATGACCAACAAAGCAGTTCGTATACAAAAACACAGTGCTTACAGTGGCGTAGTGAGGTTTTCTTTCGCCCGGGGAAAAATATTTCTTTGGCGCCTTCTTACACGTTTTACTATATAAATATCCCATTATGCACAAAGAGACTTCGCTTTTTCTATTGCTCCTTCACAGAGAGTGTCTCGAATTTCGGATAGTTCAATTGCTAATGATTTAAGATCATGATATGCTTCTCTAAAATTCATCCACGGATCTTGTACTATGAGCTGCATAAGATCATTCCTCCTTAAGATTTCTTACCAGAAATGAACTAATGTTATGAAACTAAAATTTAGTATATTTTGCCACAGAACTGTAGCATCGTTTCTGGTGTCACTTGTGGTGTTAGTGTCCTCTGCTAATTGTTCTAATTGTTCTACTACATTCACTAGCCCATCGACGATAACCGCTTGTATTCTGGCGCTCCATCGTGTTTCAGATTCACGTTTGACAGTTTTTGTTAAAGCATTTTTTAATAACTCCCAGTGTAACGTGAGAAAAAAAGATATATGCTTTCAATTATTCCACAACCTGTCGCAGGTGTTCCGGATATATGCAAGTTAACAGTACACTTCCCACAGTTCTCTTATGGCAATTATAAACAAATATTGCACTTCTCAAGCCAATGGCATTTCATTAGAGAAGCGGATGCAATACCAATCGAAATGTTTATAAACAAATACACCATTTCTCACGCATCGGTTTTCATTAGCGAAGCTGATGCAATGCTTATGCTAAGTGTCCAGTTATTGTAAATATTAAAGTAAATTAGGTATCAAACTCAATAAGCAAAAATTAAAGTCAGTTGGTGTCAACGTTACGTTCGGTAACTAACTACTCGAAAATACGTTTTATTATTTTTTAAAAACACCTCCTAAAATAGGAGGCTGTTAACTTGCATGCATTTTTTAGTATAGACAATTTTTTCCAGAAATCAGTTATAAAGAAAATACAAATCCAGGAAGTTCTGCTTTGCGGACCATTTGGCGCCCCCCTGTGAATAGGCTATATTTCTTCCTATCACGCTGTGTTCTTCGCCACCCGGTCTACAACTGGAATGTGCAGAATGGCATACAGTGCAGCTCCAACGTTTTCAGGGCTCTTGTTTTCCTAAGGATTGATAGGCTGCACGCTAGAGATATACGCCGCCGATAAACGCCGCCGCCGCCGCCGATTTTAGTCGTTTTTCTAACGCCGCCGCCGAATGTCAAAAATATCGGCGCAGCGGCGGCGGCCTCCGGCGCGTTACTATATTTTCTACTCGTTTAAGACTGTTTAGGCCATTTATTGTTCATGTCGAAAATTTGTCAGTTATGGTCGAAAGTGGTATCAACAGATGCGCATCACTGCCAGCTATAAGAAACTAATTGCCAAATTTAACTATTTCCAACTGTTCAAAAGTTATTTTAAACAAATAAGGAAGTCTAGGTTCGGGTGAAACCGAAACATACCCAGCTGTACACTTGAAATGTTGTTGTTGTTTGTTTTGTGTGCTTAATAGTGTTACAAGGCTGCGCAATAATACATATACATATGGTTCTATTCTGAACTAATTTTCGTTTAAAAGAAGCAAAAAAGATACAGAAGCTAACACCAATGACCTTGAGCGTGTAATAATGCATTTTTCCTTCAGATATGGGAATTTCCCTACTTTTTATTTCAAAATAAAGATATAACAGAACAATAAACATAAACACACAAGTGTCATTGTACTAAAAAGCGTTATTACAAAAAAAGGGCAGGGTTATTAACGAAATTTTCCTATTTTTACTAGAAATAGCTTATTACCTGCATCTGCGCACTTTTACAAAATTGTTTATATAAAAGAAGGCGATTTAACCGATTTAGTCCTTTTTTACTGAAAATATTTCCTGGTAAAAGGCATACATGTTCACCCCAAATTTTTCTTCGAGTTATGGCTCCCGAAACATTGAAAATTGCTTAGACAAAAAAGGGGCGGTGCCACACCCATTTCAAAAAATTTTAGTGTTTTCCAATTAAATGTTATAATTCAATTTAGAAAGTAAAGTTCTATTGATACAAAGCTCTTTTCGCTAAGATATAGCTTATTATTTTTGTCTACGACCCTTTTAAAAATCTTTTATATAAAAGTGGGCGATTTCGTTAATTTTTCTTCAAAGCATTCCTTATAGTAAAGGCAACCTCTCTGTGGAATTTTGTTACGATATGTTTAACGATTTTTGATTTATGATTAATAATATTTGTAAAATTGTTTTTATCACAAGTGGGCGGTGCCACGTCCATTTTAAAAAATTTTTCAAATTTTTATCAAGAGTAAATATCAGTGCACACGTCAGATTTCAACATACTAGGTGTATTATTTACTAAATAATCAGGTGTTTTGTATTTTTCAAAAAGTTATATATATAAAAATTGGGCGTGGTTATCATCCGATTTCGCTCATTTTCAATACCCATCTATTCTGGGTTCAGATAAGCTCGTGTACTAAATTTGGAGAAGATATCTGAATATTTACTTAAAGTTAACGTGTTAACGGACAGACGGACGAACGGACATGGCTCAATCAAATTTTTTTTTTCGATACTGACGATTTTGATATATGGAAGTCTATATCTATCTCGATTCCTTTATACCTGTACAACCAACCGTTATCCAATCAAAGTTATAATACCCTGTGCACAAGTACAGCTGGGTATAAAAACAGACGTTTTCGATGTCAGCTTAACACGGCTTTTGCATCACTCAATTCACCAAGTTATTAAAACAAAACACTAAAAGAAAAGTTATATAATAAATTTATATGGTTACTTTGCATATTTTTTCAAAAAATTAATAATGAACAATGAATTCAAATAACATGTTTTCAAATTGCCCCCAAGTTGTTAAAAAAGCAAATTACCCAAAAAAGGTGCGCACGAACACTCAAAGTGGTGAAGCAGAAGCTTTCCCAAGACGTAGTCGACAGTCGAACTAGTTTGAAAACTGAAGCTACGCGTTCATCCATAATTAGCTCTTATATCATAAGGCCGGAAACAGCAGTTAACATCTTTCAAATTCAAATCGGTCGACTTTCATTCTAAAATATCGTTTTGAATTAACGAAGACTATCGAAATCAATGTTGTGAACATAAACGTCTGCAAACTTTGGTCTACATTTTAAAAATTTTATCCAGGGTTCTTGTAAAATTTTAATTATGTAGATGTGCCGAAGATTATATGATTTTCACCCATTACGCAATGACATCCACTTAGGCTGCTTATGATTTCGAGGGCGGCATCTTTGGCCGAATCTTAACGTTTCAAGGTGTTTCTCTGGTGTAGATCGGCAGCATAGCGCGACAAAAGCATAGGTTGGAAAGTCTTCGATGCTACACCTAGAGGTTCTAGGAAAGTAACGTCGACGAAGGTATGAGTTCGAAGTCGCAGTCCTATAGCTTCTGTGCTGGCATATGGTGTAAGGGTCAAGAGGAGTGGTAGCGACTGGTGGTCGGGATTGCTACTGTTCGCACATCGGGAATTGTAGCTCTTAAAAACAGCCGAAACAACTGGAGGCGCCCTGTGCCACGAGAGTCATGAGTATTAATAGACTATTATAAGCAACCGTAAGTCGCCTTTGTGCGTGACCGCCAAGGAGCCACAAATGATTTAAAGAAAGTGTGTTCGCGACCATATTAGGAGTTAACCCCAGGTGAAACTACGCTTTGCACGAGATAGACAGACAAAAGTGTGACTATTTTATGTATTTTTATTTCTTTCCAGCAGACGCAGCAGTACCAATTCCAAAGACCGGGGTTAGGTTCGAAGCCTCTCTGGAGTAAGCGAACGAGGGACAATCCCTCCGCAAGGAGCTACTCCTGAAAATTTTTGAACGGTCTGCGAGGTCTTGAGGTAAAAACTCTTTCCGAAATGGCCAACACGTTGATTTTCTTAAATACATACAAACAAAACTTTTCCTAAATATTATTTTTTTAAATAGAAAAATCAAGCTTAAAGTAAGAACACCGGCGCGCCGTCCACGCCGCCGCCGCCGGTATATAATAGAGCCTACGCTGCCGCCGCCGCCGATAAAGTGATCGGTGTAAACCTCTACTGCACACCCCCTAGTATTTTTTGTGTGGCCGTCCACCTCCTATCGCTCTATCTAGGACGATAGATCTCACGTACACGCCAGCATTCTTTTACAACGTTGCGACTCCATGAAAACTTACTGTCTAGAACGATTAATAATAATAATAAACACAACGGATAAATACCCTCCAAAGCCCGCCCAACCGACACGAGGGGCGCATCCGCATGACGCACGGATTTTCTTTTTGCCGAGTTGTTGATAGGCGGAGGTTTGTTAAGCGTTGAGATTTAAAACTGTTCAGCTACAGAATAAATATCATCAGCTGAGTATTATACATAACAGTTGGAAACAATACATATACTACATAGTTAAATAAGTGAACATTTTGTACATATATTTTGTACAGAGTTTCTCCTACAGGTTCACTCCTCCTAGCTTAGGCCTATTCCGATTCGGGACCTTATACCTCCTAGTAAACCAGACTATTTTCGTGTTCTCCGCGTTGGCGCTCAACCGATTTTAGATGCCCAGTTATATGTCTTCCGAAGCGCTCAGTCCATGAAAGAGCTTATTGTTGGTAGACACTTTTAACATATGTCAACTCCAACGAAATCTGAATACTCCCTATTCGAACCGCATGGTCGGTGGTTGGTGATCAGCGTCGGCAGCAGAGGTGATAATACCCCGCCCTGCTGCGTACCCCTGTCCACCAATATTTTGCCTCATACAGCCCCTACTGCGAAGTAAGCATGCAGCCGTACCATCTGGTTAAGGCTGGATGTACTGCAATTTACTTAAGACCCTCCATGATAGTATCGACAGTAGACGTCCCAATTCGTTTAGGAGAAATCGAAATTAGACAGATGTTTCATATGATGGAAAGGCATGAACTGCGCGTGGCTGCAAAATTTGTAAGATTATGTGCAAATACTACAACGTTAGACTCAAAAAGTTGCTCATATCTCTAAAGAGACAAGACATACTCACGATGGGTATACTAACTGCAAACTGCCTTCTGGTGCTTACATGCTATAAGCTAGGCCTCATCAGCAATAGCAGCTGTATGAAGTGCGAGATGCAGGAAGAAATGGTTGAGCACGTTCTGTGTTCGTGTCCTGCGCTTGCGTAGTCAAGGCTCCAGCTACTAAGTTCGGCAGAGCTACCATATCTCGAGGCATCAACTAAGCTAGGCCCTAGAAAACGTCTAGTATTTGGAATCATTCTATAACATAAGTCCTGATGCTTAACTGGGGGTTTACGTTTGGTCGTCAAACAAACTCCGGTAACACAATGGGCACATTCAGTATATGTGAGGTCTTTATTGACCGGCCAGTTCAACCTAACCTAATCTATGTTTAATACTAGATGTCTCTTGCAATATCAGGAGATCAATATGAGCTATAATCTGCAGGAAATTCTTCTTCAGAAATCTTGATTGAAAAGTTATACGCGATTACTCCTCAAATACATATGGCTTATAATTTAGGTACTAACATTTAAATGTAAGAAACACACACACACCGCCTTTTTTCTGCATGACAGCTGTATTTACATAGAGCCGCAGCAAACATTAACCCAAGAGTATTTGTGAATGATTGAGTTTGTGAGCTTATCATCCACGGCTCAACTATGTAGGGGAAAGTGCGGCACCTGTGACACCTTTTTTGCGAAGCCATTTTTGTCGCATATTTTTCGAGAAAAACGTAGATTTTAAAAATTTATCGTAACTATTAGATATCGATCTTAATATAGAACTCGCTAAGGAGTTATAAAAAACAGTTAAATACCTAACTCAGCCTCTTTTAAAAAGAAAGCCAATTTGTAAAATATGCCCCCTCGGGAGGGTAGCTTTGACTTTTGAAGGGGCATCGTTTTTTTATTTTATACTTACATTAACGTAAAAACCAAGACGTTATTTCAAAAAACCAAATAAATATATTTATTTCAACAAAACATAAACGCAGGCTTCTTTTTTTCGATCGAAGCGATATTAAAATAATATTATAATAATAATTTGGAAGAGAGAATAAAGGTAATTAAAAAAATATTTAATTACTTAATATAGTAGTCTCCAAAGTTAACATCAAACAAATACTTCGTTCGGCATCGAGATGTGCCAGCTAGATTAGTTGGTTGTGGTAATTTAAGTTCAACTTCACATCTTGAAGCTAATGCGATGTCTCTACGTCTGGTTTTACAAACACCCAGTTAATTGTTGTTGTTTTTTTTAAAGCGTTATTACTCAACTTTTCCGGTTTTTCACCCATATATTGGAATGGTTTTTGGTTTTTAGGAGCAAATTTAACCAGAACAAAATCTTCTATATCTAATATATCTTCGTAGGTTAATTTCCATGTAGATACACTGGAAGAAATGGTGCTAGTAAAATCAACAAATATGTTCTGTTATTCTTGACTTAACGGAGATTCGGTGAAATTAATCGAATTGTCGCCCTTAAGTTAACAAAATTCTGTAATATTGACAGATTCCTAATCAATCTAACTGATTTTTTTGTTAACACAAATGATCTCACTGGTAATTTCAACAGCGATCAACAGTCAATACATGAGCAAATTTCAAAGGGATTTTACGCTCACTGCGCTCTCTACTTTGTACTTATGACGATGGTGCCACTTGTTGAAAAAAAAAAAAAAACACCAAAATAAGAAAACCACAAAATCGAAAAGACACACAAAATGGAAAAAAACAACAAAAAACTAGTTTTTCAGTTATCAATAAAAAGCGAAAAACCCTTTTTTGAATTTACTGGTCAAAAAATTATGAGATACCGGGACACCTATTTATCGGGTACAATTTTGCAGCTTCTTCTCCAAGCGAAATGCAAAATTGCGCCCTCTTGTTGCAAAAGTTTTGTTCGAACGAACAGGATTTTTCCAAAGTTAGTTTTTGTTCAAGTTTCTACGAATTTTCACTCACGCGAACGTATCTAATAAGATAATAAAAAACATCCTTTTTTAATGTTTATGTTTCCAACAACATAAAAGTTTGATTTGTTTTGGAATCATTTCAACTTAAAGTGTTACGAAAATTAAACTTGCCGAATTGCACGTAAAGTTACTCCAGTGGTCAATTACGTTCCTGCGATTTTTGAAGTTCGGTTAGTAAGTGCCACCGTGGTGTGATGGTAGCCTGCTCCGCCCACCACACCGAATGCCCTGGGTTCACACCAGAAATAAAATTTTTCAAATAGAAGACAATTTTTCTAAGCGGAGTCGCCCCTCGGCAGTGTTTGGGAAGCACTTCGAGTGTATTTCTGCCATGAAAAGCTCTCATTGAAAACTCATCTGCCTCGCAGATGCCGTTCGGAGTCGGCATAAAACAAGTAGGTCCCGTCCCGCCAATTTGTTGGAAAAATTAAAAAGGAGCACGACGCAAATTGGAAGAGAAGCTCGGCCTTAGATCTCTTCGTATGTGTGTATATGGCAACATAGGTACTTTCGTACAAAGCTGTCGCAACAACTTTTTTTGTTCATATGACTACTAAAACGGTCAATTACAAATCAACGATTTGTGCGCAGTTGATTCAACATCTTGTTGCGATGGATAAAAATTAACAGAAATTTCGGTTGAATTGACCCATATTTAATTTGATTTTACTAGTATTTTTCTTTCAATGTAAGTCGATATCTTCGATGTCAGAATTTCCTTCGTCGTCGGAAATGGGACCAATGGAATTAATGGATTCACAGTAGGAAACATTATCTTCATTTTCTTCAATCGTATCAGATTCAATTACGTCAATTTTTGTGAATTTTTTTCTTTAAAAGCGTTCGCTTTTTTTTTGGTGAAAACACAATAGTTCGCTTTACGTTACGAATAATTTTTTTTTGATGGTTCCATCATCTTCTGTTGCTCAGCTGAACTAGTTATGATGCGGGATGTTCAACTTCTATCCGTTTTTTTAGAGGCGCACAAACGTTTAATTGGACGAATCATTTCAGGAGTTCGGTTTTGGGCGGAATTGCTTTGTGGGCTTTCTTGCAAACTTATTATATTTTGTCTGTTTTCTACGTTTTCGCTGACATTAATAACTGGGGGAGATTCTTCTTACGGCAAGTCTTCCAAAGCAAACGTGTCACTAAAAATATATGAGTGAAATTCAATATATTTTCTGACTTGACTGAATGACTTTTGGAAAGGATGATTCGTTAATTTTGCCACATCATAAATAGTTATTTGTTTTCCGATGTTTGAAACAGTAAAATCGTTGGACACATCTAAGGGCTGCAAACGGTGCGAGGTATGAGGTGGAAAAGATAGCATGACAATTCCATTATCTCTGCAAAAGTTAACGCTTTTGAGACTACAATGAGATGAATGGTTATCTAGTAAAACGAGAATAGGCTTATCTTTCGAACAATTAGTGTTGCATTTTATATGCTTCACTACTTCGATAAATAGTTCTGAAGTCATCCAGCCAGATTTTGAGTTCGGAGTCATTGAAGCCGGGAAGGATCCATATGTGAATCTTTCGTTGAATCGTATACGAGGAAACACATACACCGAGGGCAAATGGTTTCCACTGGCACATACAATCCCAACCATAATGACTATGCTTCCACGCTCTGCTGAGGTTGCTTGAGACACTGTTTTCTGTCCCTTTCAAGCAAAAATCTATTTAAAACAAGTAAGGAAGGTTAAGTTCGGGTGTAACCGAACATTACATACTCAGTTGAGGGCTATGGTGACAACATAAGGGAAAATAACCATGTAGGAAAATGAACCGAGGGAAACCCTGGAATGTGTTTGTATGACATGTGTATCAAATGAAAGGCATTAAAGAGTATTTTATGAGGGAGTGGGCCATAGTTCTATAGGTGGACGCCATTTAGGGATATAGCCATAAAGGTGGATCAGGGTTGACTCTAGAATGCGTTTGTACGATATGGGTATCAAATGAAAGGTGTTAATGATTATTTTAAAATGGAGTAATCCTTAGTTCCATAGGTGGACGCCGTTTCGAGATATCGCCACAAAGGTGGACCAGGGGTGACCCTAGAATTTGTTTGTACAATATGGGCATCGAACGAATGGTGTTAATGAGTATTTTAAAAGGAAGTGGGCCTTAGTTCTATACGTGGATGCCGTTTCGAAATATCGCCATAAAGGTGGACCAGTGGTGACTCTAGAATGTGTTTGTACGATATGGGTATCAAATTAAAGGTATTAATGAGGGTTTTAAAAGGGAGTGGTGGTTGTTGTATAGGTGGTCGCCTTTTAGAGATATCGCCATAAAGGTGGGCCAGGGGTGACTCTAGAATGCGTTTGTACGATATGGGTATCAAATGAAAGGTGTTAATGAGTATTTTAAAAGGGAGTAATCCTTAGTTCCATTGGTGGACGCCGTTTCGAGATATCGCCATAAAGGTGGACCAGGGGTGACTCTAGAATGTGTTTGTACGATATGGGTATCAAATTAAAGGTATTAAAGAGGGGTTTAAAAGGGAGTGGTGGCTGTTGTATAGGTGGTCGCATTTTCGAGATATCGCCATAAAAGTGGACCAGGGGTACCCTAGAATTTGTTTGTACAATATGGGCATCAAACGAAAGGTGTTAATGAGTATTTTAAAAGGGAGTGGGCCTTAGTTCTATAGGTGGACGCCGTTTCGAAATATCGCCATAAAGGTGGACCAGGGGTGACTCTAGAATGTGTTTGTACGATATGGGTATCAAATTAAAGGTATTAAAGAGGGGTTTAAAAGGGAGTGGTGGCTGTTGTATAGGTGGTCGCATTTTCGAGATATCGCCATAAAAGTGGACCAGGGGTACCCTAGAATTTGTTTGTACAATATGGGTATCAGAAGAAAGGTGTTAATGAGTATTTTAAAAGGGAGTAATCCTTAGTTCCATAGGTGGACGCCGTTTCGAGATATCGCCATAAAGGTGGAGCAGGGGTGGCCCTAGAATTTGTTTGTACAATATGAGTATCAAAATAAAGGTGTTAATGAGTATTTCAAAAGGGAGTAATCTTTAGTTCCATAGGTGGACGCCGTTTCGAGATATCACCATAAAGGTGGACCAGGGGTGACTCTAGAATGAGTTTGTACGATATGGGTATCAAATTAAAGGTATTAATGAGAGTTTTAAAAGGCAGTGGTGTGAAGGCGTTTTCCAGATATCGACCAAAATGTGGACCAGGGTGACCCAGAACATCATCTGTTGCATACCGCTAATTTATTTATATATGTAATACCTGCTAAGATTTTAAGGGTTTTTTATTTCGCCCTGCAGAACTTTTTCATTTTCTTCTACTTAATATGGTAGGTGTCACAACCATTTTATAAAGTTTTTTCTAAAGTTATATTTCGCGTCAATAAAACAATCCAATTACCTTACCATGTTTCATCCTTTTTTTCGTATTTGGTATAGAATTATGGCATTTTTTTCATTTTTCGTAATTTTCGATATCGAAAAAGTAAGCACGTGAACTAAGTTCATTAAAGATACGTCGATTTTTGCTCAAGTTATAGTGTTAACGGCCATGCGGAAGGACAGGCGGACGACTGTGTATAAAAACTGGGCGTGGCATCAACCGATTTCGCCCATTTTCACAGAAAACAGTTATTGTCCTAGAATCTAAGCCCCTACCAAATTTCAAAAGGATTGGTTAATTTTTGTTCGACTTATGGCGTTAAAAGTATCCTAGACAAATTAAATGAAAAAGGGCGGAGCCACGCCCATTTTGAAATTTTCTTTTATTTTTGTATTTTGTTGCACCATATCATTACTGGACTGGAGAGAATTTACTTATATACTGTAAAGATATTAAATTTTTTGTTAAAATTTTACTTTAAAAAATTTTTTTTTTAAAAGTGGGCGTGGTCCTTCTCCGATTTTGCTAATTTTTATTAAGCGTACATATAGTAATAGGAGTAACGTTCCTGCCAAATTTCATCATGATATCTTCAACGACTGCCAGCTTATTACAGCTTGCAAAACTTTTAAATTACCTTCTTTTAAAAGTGGGCGGTGCCACGCCCATTGTCCAAAATTTTACTAATTTTCTATTCTGCGTCATAGTTCAACTCATCTACCAAGTTTCGTCGCTTTAGCTGTTTTTTGTAAAGAATTATCGCTCTTTTTCGGTTTTTCGAAATTTTCGATATCGAAAAAGTGGGCGTGGTTATAGTCCGACATCGTTCATTTTAAATAGCGATCTGAGATGAGTGCTCAGGAACCTACATACCAAATTTCATCAAGATACCTAAAAATTTACTCAAGTTATCGTGTTAACGGACGGACGGACGGACGGACGGACATGGCTCAATCAAATTTTTTTTCGATCCTGATTATTTTGATATATGGAAGTCTATATCTATCTCGATTCCTTTATATATGTACAACCAACCGTTATCCAAACAAACTTAATATACTCTGTGAGCTCTGCTCACGAAGTTTGAGTAAAATTCTTCTACAGCTGCTTTTGTAAAGCCCTAAAATTTGGCCAGACTTACTTTCTCTGGCTTTCGCAATGAAATAGTTGGGTTTCTTTTGAGAAAAGCATAAAGCCAGTCCTTACTTGCTTCCTTAGGAACATCCCATCCAACTGGAACGGTGATCTGATTTATTTTAGCATAATCATAAACAAACTTTCTGAATGTCTGGTATGACAAGCCATATGCGTAAAACGCACAGTTCTTTATATAGTCAGCCAGCTCCTCTTCGAGTTTCTTTGTGGAGAGTTGACGCGATGAATATTTAGTGTTGTACAACAATAATTCATCTCCCGAATGACTATTACCAGAGTCCACCGTAAGTTTAAGTGGACTTTGACGTTTCATCCGCATTATTAATGTTGTTCTTTTGATGCCGTATTTTTTGCTGCCGAAGTTTGTGTCTCATCTCCATGTTTTACATCATTAATGGGTTTTTAATATTGTGACGAATATTACCATCTCTAAGGTTATTAAATAAAGGCACAACAACATTTAAGCAAGATACATAAACACATTAATCATCATGTACACACATACATACAAGCAACAGAGAGATACTCACAAACGCATGTCATCATCAGCTACTACTTCGCTCACATATACACACGCGTATGGCTGATGACCAGGTAGAGGATTCTAGAAGAAGAAACGTCTAGACATTTGGGTAGAGAGTATGAAGCAGCCTAAGCTGAGTAATAAGTAATCAGTTTTGATTTAAGCACGCTATTGGTTGTAAGTTAAGTGTTATTGTGAAGTACTTTCAAAGTAGTCTAATAAATACCATTTTGCATTATTGAATATTGAAGTTATTTATTCAACAGTTTAGCGATGCGAACGTTAGTAGAAGGTTGCAGATAAGCGGAATTTCAGTAAATTCGTTACAATTGGTGTCAGAAGAGGAATTTTTAATTTTATTTTTATTTATTTATATTTTTCGAAAAGTCAAAAACAACAATGGTTCTTACTGACTAAAACGAATAACTAAGCCTAGCTACCAAACAGAGTTAAGTAAATTAAGAAAAATAGACTTTGGATAAGAAAAATCAAGCATAATAGAATTCGAGATCTCATTAAGTTCACGTAGAGAGCGCGACAATGGAGAAATTATCGCATAGTTAGTAGACTTATGTTTAATATAAAAGGGGTTATGAGAAAGAAGAGACCTCGTTGGAATAAGAAAATTAATCGCGTGCAGTAAAGAGGACCAATCAATGGGTCTAAGAAATGTAAGGATCTTAGGCAAAATTTTAGGAATATCTTTTGTACTGCTCAATCCTGTCGATTGCAAACTTGTGATAAGGTCTCCAAATAAATGCAGCATATTCCAGTTTGGAACGAACAAACGATGAGTATAGCAATTTCAAGGTATAGGGATCTGAGAAGTTGGTGCTATTACGCCTCACGAAACCTAAGGAAGCATACGCGCTTGAAATATTACATAGTTAATATGGTTATTGAAAGAGAACGAGGAGTGAAAGATGACCCCTAAATCTTTAATCTCATCAAGGAAGTGAAGGGGAGTACCCGAAATCGTATATATCGTTGGTAAAACATTGAGAATTTTGGAAAATGTGACATGAAAGCACTTTTTGAGATTGAGAGATAGACGCGAATTACGGCACCAAATTGCTAATCTATCTAAGTCTTCTTGCAGACGCTGAGCGTCATCACTATTTTTAATACTGGAGAAAACTTTTAGGTCATCAGCGTAAAGTAAGAACTCCGATGAAACAAAACAATTTCCTATATCATTGATGAATAAAATGAAAAGAAGAGGACCTAAGATGCTCCCTTGGGGTACCACAGAGGTGGCAGTAAAAGAGTTGGAAGATACACCCTCAATAGAGACCATGCAGCGTCTGTTACTTAGGTAGGAATACAACCACTTGAGAAATACAGAATGAAAACCGAGGGAAGCGATTTTACTAAACAAGGCTAAGTTTGTGACGGTTAACCTTCCTACAACAAAGCCATGCTGGTTTAGTAGTAATAAAATTTTTTGCAGTAAAATACATTTTATCCCTAACAATTCCTTCGAAAAGTTTAGAAATGATAGATAGCTTAGATATTGGCCTATAGTTAGAAGCATCATTCTTTTTGCAATTGTTGAATAAATTCCAGAGGACAACAAGCACATGGCAATGATAAGTGAATTAAGGACCCAGCAACTGAAAAAGGAGTTGGAGAACCGTGGATTGAGTACAACCGGCAATAAGATCGGACTTCAAGCACGGCTACGAGACGCTTTGGAGTCGGAAGGAATTAATGTAGACGATGATGTCTTTCATCCTGATGGGGACGAGACAACAACAAAAATTGAAGAGAAAAACGAAACATCGCAGACAGTTCACAGACTTGAACACGATTCTGGCTGCAATATCTGCTCAAACATCGACAGTGTCATCTCAACTGGCAGAACAGAAGACAAGTATAGCATCCCAACTGGAATCACAGGAGACACGTATAACATCGAAGATTGAAACACAAGAAACGCGTATTTCAGAAATGTCGACACAGATTACATCCAAGATGGAAAGTCAACTGGAAGAACAGAAGACATATATGGCATCTCAACTGGAAGAATAGAAGACATATATGATATCTCAGTTGGCTGAGCAGTTGAAAGCACAGGAGGCCCGCATATCCTCGCAGCTGGAGGCACAGGAGATAAGGGTATCATCGAAGCTGGAGGCCCAGGATACAAAAATTTTACAGTTTGACGAAAAAATCGAGGCCGAGGTGGATGCTTTGAGAGGACGTATCGAGCAGTTACAACTAAATCGCCCGGCTGTTCCAGCGAGCAATCCGAAGGTAAAAACTCCATCTTTTGACGGTTCTGTTCCTTTCCAGGTTTTTAAGCTACAGTTTGAAAAGACCGCAACAGTGAACAAGTGGAATGCTGAAGATAAAGTTGCTGCATTGTTCGTGGCTTTAAAAGCACCAGCTGCTGAGATCTTACAGACCATTCCAGAGGGCGAACGGAACTGTTATGAAGCATTGATGGGCGCTCTAGAGAGACGATACGGAACTGAGCATAGGAGACAGATATACCAAATGGAGTTACTGAACCGCTTCCAGAGGGCTGGTGAAACATTGCAAGAGTTTGCGTCGGATGTTGAAAGGCTGGCACATTTAGCGAATGCGGACGCACCCGTGGAATACACCGAAAGGGTAAAAATCCATAGCTTTATTAATGGAATACGGGATGTCGAAACGAAGCGAGCGACATACGCAAACCCAAAACCTACATTCGCAGAAACAGTATCACATGCTCTGATTCAGGAAACAGGACTGGGTGAACACAATATAGGAGGCGCTGAAGGGATCACAACAGAAAAATGACGGAGTTATGAAGTGTTTCAAGTGCGGTAACCCAGGTCACATTGCTCTTCATTGCAGCACCTGTCCTGGTAGTTTCAACTTGGCTTGTCGCAAACGAAAAGCTGGAGGAGATAAGCAAGAGCGAGTTAGATGTAAAGATCGAAAAATTGCCCCAGCTATTGAATGTCTTGTGATATCTATCTCGCAAATTGAAAGAAAATCGAGCAGTCTTGCCGTCAGAGGAAATTTGGATGGCAAGGAGCGTTTACTGACTGTAGATACGGTCGGGGAGTATAGCCATTACCTGGAGCAAGGTTGCGTACGGTCACTGGCGAGTGTAACCAAGTCCAAGGAGAAGTGGTATGTGAGGTCTTAATTGGAAAGGTCACGATTCTACACAAATTCGTTGTGGCAGAGATTGTTGATGAAGTCATATTGGGAGTGGACTTCTTAGTTGACCATGACATCAGGATCGATATGCAGATAAGGATATGCGCTATAAGAACCAGGATGTACCACTTAACATCAGTTTGGAGAAAGGGTTCAGCAGTAAGCGAGTGCTGGTGGAGGAGATTCAACAGAGACCACAAAAGTCAATGAAAGTAAATCGGGCAAAGGTTGATGGAATGAATGGGCCAAACAAATCAAAACCCAAGGTACCCCCGAGAAAAACACTGGCATTGACAAACCCTAATGGATGCACTAAAACAAACGACAGACTTTCCCAGAAAGAATGCAAAGGTGGTTTCAAGCCAGAGAGCACTACTGTTGTGAAACGTCGGAACGATACTGATTATGCGAAGCCAATCCGTCAAGCGCAAGCTCTACGAAGTAGTTCATTGGACAGAGTGTGAGGGAACGGTCCAGGATAATCAGTAGTAGGATGAAACACAGGTACGCCAAGAACAATAATTCGGAAAGTTTCTTGTGGGGAGATTTGGTACTCACCGGCGGAAAGGTGTTCCATCCAAATTTTGGTGCAGTTGAGAAGGCCCGTGCAGAGTTGTGAAGAGGATCAGTGATGTCATCTACCGCATACAAACCATTGGCAAACCACGAAACAAAATGAAAGTGGTTCATTTGGAAAGGCTGGCAGCGTGTAGACCATCTCTAATACTGTTTTCACACAGACGGCTTATTGAATAATAAAGGCAGTTTTCTACATTAAGACGCTAATTGACCTCAATCTTCCCTACAAAATTCGAATCTATTATTATTTCATTAGTAGCTAATCGAATGCCTAATGAAGTCAAAAGCACAATGCAACTCTGTTGGCAGCGTTCCGCTTCCGTTTCCGCTTCTTAGTTTTTGGTGTGTTCAGTGCTTAAAAATGTCATTTATCAAAGCAAATGTCATTGTCTGCATGGCGGAACGATACAAGGAGGCCGCATCGAACAGCTGATTATAACCTTTTTTATTTGATTTGATACATCAACTACCGGTGCAGTACGATTTTGGCATTTGTCCATCGAATTTACAAGTACATGGAATTTTTTTTGTTTGTAGGTATGTCACCATGCTCCCACCTTGTATCGTTCCGCCATGATTGTCTGTCTCATCCTTCATACTAATCGAGCAGTTACTTCTGTGTGAAAGCAAAAAATTTACGATTTCATTAGCAGGTGAAATGAGATCATTAAGTTTCTGTGTGAAAACAGTATAAGGTTATTAAATAAAGACACAACAACATTTAAGCAAGCTACATAAACACATTAGTCATCATGTACACACATACATACAAGCAACAGAGAGATACTCACAAACCCATGTCATCATCAGCTACTACTTCGCTCACATATACACACGCATATGGTTACACACTACAAATACACGCGCATATGGCTGATGACCAGGTAGAGGATTCTAGAAGAAGAAACGTCTAGACATTTGGGCAGAGAGTATAAAAGCAGTAGAAGCTGAGTAGTCCGTAAACAGTTTGATTTAAGCACGCTATTGGTTGTGAAGTATAAGTGTTATTGTGAAGTATTTTCAAAGTAGGCTTATAAAGACCATTTTGCATTATTGAATATTGGAGTGTTTTATTCAACAGTTTAGCGATACGAACGTTAGTAGAAGGTTGCAAATAAGCGGAATTTCAGTAAATTCGTTACAATATCTTCTTCATTTATTTCTTTTTCAGATGACTTTTTCTTATATTTTCGTACCATTACTGTGCAAAATTCATGTATTAATAAGCCAAATTACCTACTTACAGTCACCAAACATATTAACATTATTACATGGGTCACATTTCACATTCGTCAAAAGTACCCCACACTCAAAAGTCAAATGTGCCCCAAATGACGTTATCCATATTCATTGTTTTAATTTTTTTATTCTTAAAAACGAATTGTTACTTACCGATTTTTTCGCAAAATTAAAATCTGGAAGCACCAATTGATAACTTTAGCTTTTAAAAAACAATTGCTTTTACTTGAAAAAATGCTTACGTAGCGCTAAAAAAATTACATCACCCATTCGAAAATCACTGAAACACGTGTTGCTGCGCTGAGCATTTAAGGAGAACTGGGGTAGCTTTCCGTAATTCGATAGTCGACACTCGTTGATTCGATACTACAAGTCGATATCTAACGCTCGATGATGCCATTTTAGTTCCAGTATCTTGGTATGATCTCATTCGTTTGCAGATTCCAAAGGGTGTTTAGAAAGCTTTTTGGAGCTACCAAAATATTTTCTTTTATAAATAGCGTTTGTTTCTTAATCTCTGAAGAAAAAAATTATTCCCTAAATAATCACCAAAGCATAAAATTATAACTTTCAAAAAGGCAATTCGACACCTAATTTGGTATCGAACAGTTTGTATCGAACGTTCGATACGACGCGTCGACAATTTGTGTTACGGAAAGCGAAAACGATTATTTTATACTCGTTCTTGATATCGAATTACGGAAAGGCACCTCTGCCAAACTACATATGTACATATAAGCACGTGGTATTATATTAGGCTGCGTACAGTTCTGTATTTGCGAAGTTTTTGAATCATTTGGCACCGAAAATGTCAAAGTTAATGCTGCGCCATAGTCACAGGTACCTCACTCTACCCTACATGGTTGGCTCATCTCTACAGCAACAACATATCTTTGTTCATATTGTCAAAATCTGCGTGTTGGTGTTATAGCTCCGTCACATAAGCAGTTTTTCATATAGATGAGTTTAACACAAGCTTATGCATTATGAGTAGATTGCACGTATTTTTATGGAGAACGGTAGAGTGAGCGACACTGGCGCCATCTGACATGGAAAAGTAGCCAACTCCCAAATTTTGTTACATGCAAAGCATAGAAGAAGAATTTGACATTTGCTTTGGCTAAGAGTGTTCGCATAATTTGCAAGTGAAATAATTTTTCCCACTCGTTGGTAACTTTTATAACATTTTTCGCAAGTAAAAAGTGCAATATAACAAATGAATACGACACAAAAAAAGTTAGCAAGTATTTTTGTTGTATAGGGAGAATGTTTATACCAGTGCTTCGCGAAATTTTGTATGTAAATGGGCAAGGCGAAATAAACTTCAATTGCCAAGTCTGAAGTTCCTTCATATTTACAAACGCAACATCTTGGTTGAGTGTTAAACGCATCTATATGAAAAATGTCATTGTGCCGCGGCCTTTAGGCGAATGGAATTGAATGAAAACATAAAACTTGCAATTTTTGTGTGTTGTAAGAAAATGTTGTCAAAGTGTTGTCTTCATTTTGAGTTTGCCATCTCCTTTTGGCAATCCCTACTCCAGTGAAATGAAAAATATAAAATCAGCTGGTGAGATGAGCCAACCATATAGTTGAGCCATGCTTATCATCTATGGTTAATTGAACTTAGATTTTTCTTTGTTTGCTAAAATGAATAGAAAATTATTTATAAATTTTGCAAATGTAGCCAAACGTAAATAAATTTTCACAAAATTTTGCTTGGAAATAAATAAACTGACAAAAATATTCGAAATATCGTTATTAAAAATAGATTTGTTTGACATTTAATTAATTTTTGTTTATAAAATTTTGCAAAAATTGCAAGTTGATCAGACTGAAATGTGTTTTTCGCAATAAAAGCATTAGCTATTCCTGAATACATACCTACATATGTACATTAGACTGGGTCGATTTATTAACCGATATCGCGCCATCGATTTTTTGATAGGATTTGGGCTCAGGAAAAAAAGTTCCACTACGCATACCCAAAAAAATAATTTTGAGCCTGCGAAATTTTATTTTTTTGACTTTTTTCGACTTTGATTTTTAAGGTTTTTTTCATGACCTACTAAAAAGATTTTAATTTGATTGTAAAATTTTCATGTATACCTTGTCCGACCCAAAAATGTCCGCTAAAAACGTTGTCGATAACAGTTAAAAAAAAAATATTTTTTTTTAGCGGACATTTTTGGGTCTGACAGCGTATACATATGAAAAAGTTTTAAAAGGTCATGAAAAAAAACCTTAAAAATCGAAGTTCAAAAAAAGTCAAAAAAATGAGATTTCGCCGGCTCGAAAATTATTTTTTTGGGTATGAATAGTGGAACTTGTTTTCTGAGCCCGATCGAAAAATCGATAGCGCGATATCGGTTAATAAATCGACCCAGTCTAATGTACATACCTACACGTCTAGAAATTTTAAGCAAAATTAAGAGAAATAAGTAATTTAAAAATGTGTGGCATGTTTATATTTGAAACGCCAATGAGCAGATACATACATACGTCTGTATGTATGTATGAAGTACCTAATGCAAAGTTCGAATGTTTACTTTTATTCATGCTTATTCATTAAATATTTGAAGTAAATTTTGGCAAGCGAAATGCTTTAAAGTTCGATTCGTTTACACAAGTAAACTTTCATTCAACGTACAATGTGACCAATATATGAGACCATTGGCGCAAAAGTGGTGTAACTCACAATTTATTGATGTTACGGGTCTGTTGTAAAATATTTCGGTATATTATGAACTTTCAATAGTACTGTAAACTTCTCTTTGATAATACTACTATAGTACCCGGCTGACTTTCTTTTGCCCGAAAATTGGTTTGCCTACATTTAAAAATAGGGCCTCGTTTCTCCACTTAACTTCCATTTTTCTTCCTGTCCATTCCTTATTCCGTGTATCTCCATCCCACTCCCAAACCCATTTCCACTTCCACTCCCAGTCTCACTCCCAATCCGATCACATCATCCCTTCCAACTCCCACTCACCCAATCCCAATCTCGCTTCCACTCGCACTCCTATTACCGTTCCCAATTTCACGCCTAGACGATAGATTTTACAAAAGGTTAGCCTCTGGTCCACTTGCCAAAAAAAAAAGTCTCAAACAAATAGCTTGTCGAAGAGGAACCCCTGTACCAAATTTCAAGAAATCCGTACCATAAATAGGATTTTTTCTAATAGGCCGGTCATTGATCCGCTGCCCGAAAGGTAAAGTTTTTCAAATGTTAAGCTAGTCAACAGGTACCCCTTCATCAAATCTCAAGCAAATAGTTCCATTAATGCGATTCAATACAATCGGATTTTTTGGAATAGGTCGGTCTCTGGTCCACTTCCCGCACTATACACTATTTTCATTTAGAATATATTGGCCTCTGGCCCATTTTCTGGAATGAAAAGTTTCTCAAATATAAGTTGGTTATACCGAATTCCAAGTGAATCGCACCAAAAATTAAATTTTTTGTGAAATTGTGAATCTAGAACTACTTTAAACAAAAAGCAGTATCAATATCGGTCTAGTCGTTTAGGAGGAGCTCAATCACAAAAACACGTACAAAAGAAATATACATATGAAGATTACTTTACGGGTTTATTAATATTTCGTGACTATTTCCAAAGGGGTTTCCTCATTATTTATTTGCTTTCTTAGGAATTCCATGAGGATCTTTTCCCTAATGATGTCTGGACCTTTGAAAGTACAGTGCAGAATCTTTTCGGAACAATTTATAATATACTTCATGGATTATTTTGGAATGATCTTGGTCACAATATCTAACAAACGTTTACCGCAAGTTTGCTATCAAGCCTTTAGTTTCTTCTTCACCACATGATTTTGTACCTGGCCGGTCGACTGTTTCTAATCTCTTGGTATTTTCTAACTATTGCATTTCATCTTTCGTTTAGGGCGGTCATGTAGATGTTAGCTATAGTTACAGATTTAGCAAAAGCCTTCGATAGAGTTAGTTACAAATTATTGCTGAGTAAGATGTACTCAATGGGGGTGCATAGTCAATTCATGATTTGGACTAAATCGTATCTTACTAACAGGCTTAATTGTTTCATAATTGACAATGCAAGATCTAATCCCTTCAGTGCCACCTCGGGAGTGCCTAGGGCAATAAGAACAAGTTTTCTCGGTTCAACTTCACTCACTTTTGTTTCAAGACCATTTTATTTTAAGAATATAACATTCTATTTTCAGGAAGCCAAATTTAAAGAATACATATTCTTCTTTTAGCTCAAAATTATTCTTAAAATAAGAACAAATTCCATTGTTTCAAATTGTATAAATTTCGATTCAAGACCGTTTGTGGTTTGCTAAAAGCACAAAATATTCTTTATTCTAGAATTAAAGTATTTAATTTAAAAACAAATAAGATTCAGATTGAGATTCCAACGATTTTCATTCAAGAGTTTTTAGTTTTGTTTCAAGATTTAAGATTGTTCTTGAAAAACCACGAAACGTTCTTAAATATGCACGTAAACGGTTTTAGAAGAGGAATTTTTTTAATAAAAAAATTTGGGAACTGTTCGTACTGATGTAGATATAGCTTCGAGATCAATTCGAATATCTGTGGGGTCATCTCGGGTCTACTTCGATAACTTTCGGAATTGTTTTAAGGGATATTTCGGGACCTTTTGGGAATTGTAATAAAATAAAAAATAAGCGATTAAACTCCGAGGAGATTTAGGGGCTACCTGGATACTGTGGCTAGGTGGGCTGAATCATGTGGATTGGCGGTCAACCCGGGAAAAACGGAATTGGTTCTTTTTTCTCCTTGTAAAAAGATGTAAGATGTAAGATGCCCGATTTCAGAACTCCCTCGATTGGAGGGGTACCGTTGGTACTTTCTAATAGGGTTAAATATTTGGGGATTGTTTTGGACAAGAAACTGTCCTGGAAACCCAATGTGGAAGATCGGGCCAGGAAGGCCGCCATTGCCTTGTACTGCTGCAGAGGGGCTATCGGGAAGAGATGGGGACTCTCGCCAGGAGTAGTACACTGGCTTTATGAGGTGGTGGTCAAACCGATTCTGCTATATGGGGTGCTGGTCTGGTGGAAAGCACTGAACACGGCGAGCACCTCCAAAATGTTAATGTCCGTGCAACGGACGGCGCTGATCGGTATCAGTGGCTCTCTCAGAACAACACCTACCTTGGCACTGAACGTCATGCTAAACATATACCCAGTAGATATTGCGGGAAAGGCGGCCGCGGCAAGGTCGTTGGTCAGGCTTCGTGATATTGGCTTTCTGACCGCGGACACTCTAGCATTCTTACCAGTTTCCACTTTATCCCGGATAGAACGGACTATTGTATGCCGATAACTGCTCCCTATACAATCTTTACCCCAGTTATTCCACCGAGAGAGGAGTGGGGAAGAGGAATTATCTGGGGCAGGGGACCGGGTAACTTGTTCACGGATGGGTCGAAGCTGGATGGAAAGGTTGGTGGGGGGTCTTTTGTCAAGAGCTAAATGTAAGCCGCAAGTTTAAGTTGGCTGATCACTGCAGTGCATTCCAAGCGGAAGTTGCTGCGATTAAGGATGCGGTGGATGGAATGCTATCCAGTGCTACTACGGTTAGGGAATTTAACATCTACTATGATAGCCAAGCGGCTATGAATGCCTTGAGCTCAACTACAGTGCGATCGAGGGTGGTCTGGGAGTGCATGACCTCGCTTGCGATTGCATCGAATTATTTTACAATTAAGATTATCTGGGTCCCGGGCCATAGTGATATCCCGGGTAACTGTGAAGCGGATCTCTTAGCCCGCATCGGTACAACTGAACCGGATGAAGATGGCTGTAGGGATTTCGGGATCCCGCTGGCCACCTGTGGATTGCTCCTCCATAGCTGGGCCTCGAGTCAACTCAGCAAACGTTGGGCGGACGCCACGTCTTGCATGGTAGCAAGTTCTTTCTGGCCGAAAGTGGATGGCAGGAGGTCTGCTGAAATAATTGCGTTCACTAAGGCTCACCTATCAATGGTCATTGGGGTTTTGACAGGGCACTATCCCATGGGTATCCATGTGGTACATCTCAATATACTGGAAACTCCCTCCTGCTGCAGCTGTATGGAGGATGATGAGGTGGAATCACCAAATCACTTTATACTTGATTGCCCAGCTTTCGCCAGAACTAGGGGAAAGTACTTCGGTCGCGACTCACTTGGATCTCCCGAGGATTTATGACATCGGTATCATTCGGAGCTTTATCGTTGCTACCCAACGATTCTCTAAGTAGCTAGATCTAAGTCACCGTTATTTTTGGTGTATGTGGTATCACAACGGACCTTCGTGTTGTCCAAGTGAGCTGTCCTTATCAGGGCAACTACCACCTAACCTAACCTAACCTAACCTATATGAACCATTGTGCGACACCACTTATCCGTTTCCAAACAAATCGGTTGAGTGAGACTGGAAGAATCACTAATTATATATATAAGGACCACCCTATTGCACATACCCACATATATAAATTAGCAAAATAAATAACTTGAAGTCATGATATTGTGAAATTTAAAGGAACTAGAAGAACCGGCTAACACTGCTCTGTCCCACTATTAGCAATTGGATTTGAACAACAATTTCATGAATCCATCATATCTTCCCGTTTATTCGTTAACCACGTAGCTACTCTTTTTAGAAAAGCTTTATTTTTATGTAAAAATACTCATAACACATCAACAAAGATGAGACGATAGTCAGTTTTCCAAAAAATATTACCGTCATAGTTCTGAACGCACTTATCTACATTTTCTGTATGCAAATCGTAAGTTTTTTGGTTATTTTGGGTCCGTACAATCGAATTGGATTTCTTATTGAAAGGAAAATCCAATAGGGTGAAGCTGGCGAAAGCTTCAAAGATCATTGCAAGAACATGTTACGTTAGGTTGAACTGGCCGGTCAATAAAGACCTCACATAGACTGAATAAATGTGTCCATCGTGTTAGCAGAATTTGTTTGACGACCAAACGTAAAACCCCCAGTTAGGCATCAGGACTTATGTTATAGGATGATTCCAAATACTATAAGTTTTCTAGGGCCTAGCTTATTTGCAGCCTCGAGATTTGGTAGCTCTGCCGAACCTAGTAGCTGGAGCGTTGACTACGCAAGCGCAGGACACTAACACAGAACGTGCTCAACCATTTCTTCCTGCAGCTCGCACTTTCTACACCTGCTATTACTGACGAGGCCTAACTTATAAGCATGTGACGCCAGAAGGCAGTGTCCAGTCAGTATGCCCATCGTGAGCCTTAAGTCTTCACTCTTCAGAGATATGAGCCACTTTGTGAGAACAGAATTCATAAGGTTTTTTCTACCATGACAAATATGGAGCTTTCAAGACAACTGCAAGACACTGTGATATCCACCCTTTGCAAATATGTGCTGTTCTTCGAATCTAATACCTTTTCTTTCAGTTTGAAGTTGATACAGGATATTTTATATTAACTAATAAATAGAAAGGACAGAGTATCTTGTGCGTTGGTGCTTAACCCGACTTCATTGGTATAGGCATTTATGACTTGAAGGGTTTAGTTCATCAGCGATCGAAGTTTTCCCCTTATTATGACCGAAAACTATTTTCATATGGCGTCAGTGTGACTGGCCCTCTCTTGAAGATTTCACACAATAGCGATACTACTTCACAGCAAAGCAGCCGTGACCCTAGGTAATCTTCATGCAACCCAATCTGCAACAAATCAAGTTTTCTAAACTCTGCAATATACTTCATTTATATTAAAAAATCTTAGAATAGAAAGTCGTCTGTTTACCCCAATATTGTAGATACTTTCAAGCGTTTTTACTACTCGAAGATAAACTTTGCCGCAAATGACATTTCTTCACATCATTTTAAATTTATCGCGAAGTTTAAATTATACAATACTTATAGAGTAAAAACAAGAACAATAGCTTCGCTGCAAAGTAAATGCAAATACAAATAAAACTTTATTGCCCCACTAATCTCTATGGAAACTGAGTTTCTTACTCTACAAATGAGTGAGTTGCTCTATATACTTCTTCAACACATTTCACACTTACATACCGTATATACATGCAAATAAATATTGGTTTTGGTATGTACACCCAATTAACATTTAAGCAAGTTATCGGTTAGATCATTAAACGAATATTCGAAGTACTAGGTATTGAGTTTCTTAGCAGCGGTCTCCGATTGGTCTGTTTGGTCTACATTGGGGCATAATTGATCCCCTCCCCACTCAGCATTTGGGTGATTATGTTTTGAATTTCCCTACATATCAATACAATTTGATTACTCTTTCTGACTAAATAATGAGTTACATACAATTGAACAAAAGAAATAATCAAATATGAATACTTTTGATGATCAAAATCTGAATATAGCTTTTCAATCACATTTTGGAATCATATTTGAATCAAATGTGTTTACTTTAGGTGATCAAAAATTTTTTATCATTTTTCATTCAGCTTTCTGAATCTTTTCTGACTATGTTTGTTGATTGAATAATGAATTTTATACTTGTTAAAATTTTACTTTTCGTTGAAGATATTATTTTTTTCACATACTCACATTTTTTCAATCATGAAGTTCAGAAAAAATATATTAAAATTTTATTCTTCAAGACAAAAAATAATGTAAATACTGCTCCTAAGAAAAGATGTCCCCAACCATTTCTCCACCTTCGGCTTCCCAGAAAATACAAATCTAACCATTAGACAATACAAAGGTTGTGAACTATTTGAACCCCAGGTAAGTGAAACTCTCTTGACATATGTATGTACCTGGATATGGCTTCAACATCCCCTACCATATCGTATTTCAAGATGTTGACGATGTTGTAGTCGAGGTGTATATCGGTCAAGTTTGTTTGCGAGTGACCTGTGGTTCAAATAGCTCACTTCCGCATGCTTTCCTCTCCTGATGAAATAAGATTACTATGTATTATCTTATTTTGAATGAGATATGAAGAATAAATGCATCATAATCGCATTCAAAAATGATTCAAAAATCTCAACCAAAACGATTGAAATATGTTCACGAATATGATCAGAAAATTACAGTGAAAAGCAGTCAAATATTACTCTAAAACAATTTTTTTTTTTCAGGCTATAAGCTGTTTTACCAGCTAATAATGGCAGAGTAGTAATGCACTCTATACGCCAGGTTATTCTTGTGTTTTTAAACGAATTTAAGGTTAGGTTTTTTATTGGCACCACGCCATTCTGTCATATGTATTTAAGGCATCACGCCAGATATTCCGTTAGTTTATGTATATTAACTTTACAGTTAGGTTTTTTGTTGGCACCACGCCATTTTTCACATTAAATTATTTGTAATACGATTTGGTGTTATATGGCCCGCGCCAGGTTATACAATTTTTTACTGATTCCTGTTGAGAGTGATCAGCCCCTATCTGACACCAGATCAGTGGAACCTCGCATCTCCCAACTCCGCCGAAAAGCCAAAAGGAAGCACTAAGCCAACCTTAAGGCCTAAAAAATTTTCGGCTCAACTAACAAGCCCGACAAATTACAGTTGAGCCAAGGATGACCCGCGCGACCACTTTGACTGAACGACTAGAACGGAATGTCTAAAACAATTAAAACTCAATTTTACAATGATATCAAATATGACCAAAAAGCGTTTCGAAATATGAATCATAAATGATTATTCAAGAATAATCACATTTATGGTACATTTTTCTCCCGATGATACATTAATTTTCGAACAGAAAACGCTTTTAAATTTGAACGTTTTTAATCATCTTGGGGTATGATACTTAAATATTTTTTGATCAAAATTTTCAAAAAATGTTGGCTGGGTCTACTAGTTCCTTTTGGGTACAGATGGGATTAGTTAGGTTGAAATCTATTTAGCCCATATTAAGAAATATAAGAAAAGCGGCAACGAAAGGAAGTTAAATAAAAAATATAATGGGTGATTGATTCGAATTATTTAAGAAAAATGCGTAGCCCTATACCCAACCTAAATGACTTGGATCCATTATCGTCGACTCATATCTTTTGGGGTTAATTCTTTACTTTAGCTCACAACTGCTAAAACTCGTCCAAAAATATCGGGAGAGGTGTCAAAAGACGCGTTATGAACCCGGGATCACGAATCCGAAAGCGGAAATTGGAATTTTTTTTTCTTTTCGGAGATATTTTCAAACAAAATTGAAAATTGTCATGTGGTTGTTGTAATTTTGGGAAAAATTGTTTTTTGGTCTCCAAACCGGTGTTGGACCCGCCCAGTTTTTGGTTTTTTGGAAATATCTTTTGACAGAAATAAAATTTCGAATCCCTGCTTTCGGATTCGTGGCCCTGGGAGGAAAACGCTTCTTTTGACACCTCTCCCGATATTTTTGGACGAGTTTTAGCAGCTGTGAGCTTTTGGGCTGAGTTGGCGGCTTAATAATTTTTGTACCTAGATGTATCTAACAATTTTTTAGAAGTGTTAATATTGCATTTATTAAAAAGTACATAACTTCGTACCATACGAAAACTAATACTTTTTGTTGAGAAAAGTGATAAGTCATCATTCGTTCCCATATGGGTACAAAGGGGATTGGTCCTATCGTTCCCATTCGGTATAAATGGGTAAAATTAGTCTCTTCATAGGACATGCTCAAACAAAAGGGAACAGTTGAATGCATACAAAGAGATGAAAACTGGCATTAGTCGCATACTCCTTTGCGACTCATCCTAGACTAATCGCATTTATTGCAGGGTTTAGCCAAATATATTGATCAAATTCGAATTGCTCATTCCTCTGTGACGAAAGTACGATTTTAATTTTTTTTGTGTTCAAACTATGGGCTATGATAAAGAGTCCTTATAAATTGTTTTCTCAACCCATCATAACTCGTTAACGACTCGCAAAATTCGGTTTCAAAGCAAATTTATAAGGAAAATAGTTTTTGGTATAAAACTTCTTTGCTCACGGTACGGGGGAATCCTGAATGTAAGCGTAAGATGTAAGTGTAAGCGTAAGCGTAGACTTTGTAAGAGGTATGCTATATGGGGGATACATGAAGAATGTAAATGCAAGCGTAGAGTGTAATATTGGTATATGCACTGAATGGAGTAACAGTGAATGTGTAAGCATATGCGTAATGTGTAATATTGGTTTATGTACTAGACAATGCATCAGTGTAAGGGGCGTGTTTAGTTTAGTTTGTATGCTATATAGAGCAATAGATTATGAGAGCGTAAGTATAGTCACTACACTGCGTAATGTGGGAGCAAGGTACGTGGTCGGGTTGATATGGGCGAAGCACACTCAAAGAAAACACGTCATTTACATGTAAATGTCTCTGATCATGTCCACAATTTTTGTGCATGTATGTATGTGCACGAACAGATATATACACTGCTGTTTATTGTTGTATAGAGCGTTTACAAAAACAAAGCACTTGGTTAGGTATTGTTGGCTGTAACATCTTTTTACATTATTTGGTTAGTGGAAAAAAAATAAAATATAACTAAGTTAAATGAATAATACTAAATAAAATAACAAAAATAAAAGAACATAAAACAAAATGTTGAAGATTATTCGAGCTAATAAAACAACATAAAATAACATAAAATTCAAGAAAGTTAAATAAAATCAAAACAAAAATAAAATAAAATAAATTAAAGTTATAAAAGAATTTGCGGGCGCCGTGGTGTGATGGTAGCGTGCTCCGCCTACCACACAGAAGATCCTGGGTTCACTCCCCGGGCAAAGCAATATACAATTTTTTTAATTAGAAGAACATTTTTCTAAACGGGGTCACTCGTCGGCAGTGTTTGGCAAGCACTCCAAGTGCATTTCTGCCATAAAAAGTTCTCAGTGAAAACGCATCTGCCTTGCAGATGCCGTTCGAAATCGGCATAAAACAAGTAGGTCTCGTCCCGCCTATTTGTAGGAAAAAATAAAAGGAGCACAATGCAAATTGGAAGAGAAGCTCGGGCTAAAATCTCTTTGGAGGTTATCGCGCCTTACATTTATTTTATTATTTATTTATAAAAAATGTTTAAATGAAATAAAGTAAAAATAAATTAAAATTAAGTAAAATTACATCGATTCTAATCGTTTGTTTTCTATAAGTTTTGGATGTAACATCGGAAGTTATCGGTATGCTATGAATACGTTATCGATTTGTTATCGGATTTTTACCAATTTCTTATCGTAGTGTTTTCGAAAAGTTATCGCTTTATTATGGATTACTTGCCGAAAAGATATCGATATATTATAAAAAGGATATCAATTTGTTTTAGGAAACTTATAGCTTTGTTATCGGAGTGTTAACAAATTGTTTCGGCGTATTATAGATTTTGTTATTTAAAATGTATCGTTTTGTTATCGATTTCTTTTGGAGCGTTACCAGTTCGTTATCGGCCTGTTATCGATTTGTTAACGATGACTCATCGGTTTTTTATGATACATATACGTATAAGGTGGCGGCCACCGTGGTGTGATGGTAGCGTGCTCCGCCTACCACACCGGATGCCCTGGGTTCAAACCCCGGGCAAAGCAACATCAAAAATTTTAGAAATAAGGTTTTTCAATTAGAAGAAAATTTTTCTAAGCGGGGTCGCCCCTCGGTAGTGTTTGGCAAGCGCTCCGGGTGTATTTCTGCCATGAAAAGCTCTCAGTGAAAACTCATCTGCCTTGCAGATGCCGCTCGGAGTCGGCATAAAATCATGTAGGTCCCGTCCGGCCAATTTGTAGGGAAAATTAAGAGGAGCACGACGCAAATTGGAAGAGAAGCTCGGCCTTAGATCTCTTCGGAGGTTATCGCGCCTTATATTTATTTATTTATTTTTATACGTATAAGGTGACAAATGTGTAATCCTTTTATGACAAGCCGACAAAAAACCAATAAGAAGCGGATAATTCCGCAATAACACATGGATTACAAACCGATAAGTCGATAATATATATCCGTTATCGATAAATAGGCGACTACTAAATAGGATAAAACCGTACGAAGGCGTAACTCGGCAATAACACATCTATTACAAACCGATAAGCCTTCAATAATTACACAGGCCGACAAAATGAGACCGATTTTTTTGACCATAAACCAGACCATACTTTCCTAAAGGTTTTCGATGCGCTGAATTCAAATCTGGACGCAGAATTGCTCTATCACGTCAGGATTTTGAGATATCCTAACCTAAATGTGCAAAAAACACCGTTTTTGCCAATTTTTGAGGTTATATATAAACGACAGATTTTTTTCTTTAAAAAGCACACATAGCATCTTAAAGAAGTCTTTCTCTTACGAATGGTGTTGAGTTTGCTCAAATATCTTTTTTTTTCGCTAAGATAGAGCAATTATCGTAAGACTTATCGTAAGAGGTATATGTTCTACTGCATCATACCTACGTTAATTCAGTGGTTTTTCAGCTATAGGAAAATTAGGAAATTTATAAACTTTAAATTGCTCTATCTTAGCGAAAAAAAAAGATATTTGAGCAAACTCACCGTCATTCGTAAGAGAAAGACTTCTTCTTTAAGATGCTATGTGTGCTTTAAAAAAAAAAAAAATCTGTCGTTTATATACACACCTGCTCAAAATAATAGGTACACAGCAGTCCTTCAATTTCAAAACAAGAAAAATCTATTTTATTAAATCAACATTATGATGATAAAACACACTTTTATCCTATTTTTATGAGCAGGTTAGTTTCGGCCAAATAATGTTTTTAAATAATAACTAATATGTTTTTCGTTACTTTAAAGTGAAGTTTGCTTATTTTCATTAATAAATAGGACAACGATAAAAGTGTGTTTTATTATCATAATGTTGATTTAGTAAAATGGATTTTTCTTGTTTTGAAATTGAAGGACTGCTGTGTACCTATTATTTTGAGCAGGTGTGTATAACCTCAAAAATAGCCACAACGGTTTTTTTTGCACATTTAATCCTGACGTGATAGAGCAATTCTGCGTCCAGATTTGAATTCAGCGTTATTCGTTATCGATAAATAGCCGACTATAAATCCGTTTGGATTGCTGCCAACAGGCATGCTTAACGAACGAAACGATATCATTTCGTTACGATAATCAACGCTAATAAACGGAACGAAGTCACTTCGTTTCGTTCATTAGCGTTGATTATCGTAACGAAATGATATCGTTTCGTTCGTTAAGCATGCCTGGCTGCCAATAAGAGCCGACGAAGTGATTCTCGGTAAACTTACCTCTGTTGTGGGTTACCTTCAACCGCTGGGTGAGCTCTAGTTAACTCAAAAACAAGTAAGGAAGGCTAAGTTCGGGTGTAACCGAACATTACATACTCAGCTGCCAAATTACAGGCTAGCAAAACTTTTAAATTACCTTCTTTTAAAAGTGGGTGTGTTCGTCATACTTACTTACTTAATTGGCGCTTAACCGTCTAAACGGTTATGGCCGTCCAACAAGGCGCGCCAGTCGCTCCTTCGCTCCTCCAACCGGCGCCAATTGGTCACACCAAGGGAGTTTAAATCGTTTTCCACCTGGTCCTTCCAACGGAGTGGGGGCCGCCCTCTACCTCTGCTTCCATAGGCGGGTTCCGATAGAAACACTTTCTTGGCCGGAGCATCATATTTCATTCGCATAACATGGCCTAGCCAGCGCAGCCGCTGCGTTTTAATTCGCTGGACTATGTTGATGTCTGCGTATAGCTCGTACAGCTCATCATTAAATCTTCTTCGGTACTCGCCATCGCCAACGCGTAGAGGTCCATAAATCTTTCGAAGAACTTTTCTCTCGAACACTCCCAAAGCCGCTTCATCTGCTGTTGTCATGGTCCATGCTTCTGCCCCATATAGCAGGACGGGTACGATAAGTGACTTGTAGAGTATGATTTTCGTTCGCCGAGAGAGGACTTTACTTTTCAATTGCCTACCTAGTCCAAAGTAGCATTTATTGGCAAGATTGATTCTTCGCTGGATTTCAGTGCTGATGTTGTTGCTAGTGTTGATGCTGGTTCCCAAATAAACAAAGTCTTACTATTTCGAAATTATGGCTGCCAACAGTAGCGTGGTTGCCAAGGCGCATATGCCTGACTCTTTGCTCGATGACAGCAGGTACTTCGTTTTGTCCTCATTCACCATCAAACCCATCTTTACCGCTTCTTTTTCCAGCTTGGAGTAAGCAGAACTAACAGCGCGGGTGTTTAGGCCGATGATATCAATGTCATCAGCATATGCCAGTAATTGCACGCTTTTATAGTATATTGTTCCAGTGCGGTTAAGTTCTGCAGCTAGTATAATTTTCTCCAGCATCAAATTAAAGAAATCGCACGATAGGGGGTCACCCTGTCTGAAACCTCGTTTAGTTTCGAACGGCTCGGAGAGGTCCTTCCCAATTCTGACTGAGCTGATGGTGTTGCTCAACGTCATTTTGCACAGCCGTATAAGTTTTGCGGGGAAACCAAATTCAGACATAGCGGCATATAGGCAGCTCCTTTTCGTGCTGTCGAAGGCGGCTTTAAAGTCGACGAAGAGGTGATGTGTGTCGATTCTCTTTTCACGGGTTTTTCCAAGATTTTGCGCATTGTGAAAATCTGGTCGATGGTAGATTTACCAGGTCTGAAGCCGCACTAATAAGGTCCAATCAGCCGGTTCACGGTGGGCTTCAATCTTTCGCACAATACACTTGAAAGGACCTTATATGCGATATTAAGAAGGCTGATTCCACGATAGTTGGTGCATTTTGCAGTATCCCCCTTCTTTTGGACTGGGCAAAGAACACTTAGATTCCAACCGTCGGGCATGCTTTCGTCCGCCCATATTTTGCTAAGAAGCTGCTGCGCCTTACCAACTCCTCGCCGCCGAACTTGAATAGCTCCGCAGGCAATCCATCAGCGCCCACGGCCTTGTTGTTTTTCAATCTGGTTATTGCTATTCTAACTTCGTCATAATCGGGCGGGGGGACATATATTCCATCATCATCGATTGCGGGATCGGGTTCTTCATCTCTGCGCGGTGAATTGCTGCCTCCATTTAGGAGAGCAGAGAAGTGTTCCCTCCATAATATAAGCACTCTCTGGACATCAGTTACAAGGTCGCCGTTTTCATTCCTACAGGAGTTTGCCCCGGTCTTAAAACCTTCCGTCTGTCGCCGTATTTTTTGGTAGAATTTTCGGGCGTTATTCCTGGTGGCTAGCAGCTCAAGCTCCTCGCACTCACGCCTTTCTGCTTCTGCTTTTTTCTTCCTGAAAAGGCGTCTCGCTTCCCTTTTCAACTCACGATAGCGTTCACACACTCCTCTTGTCGCGCTCGCTTTTAACGTAGCCCTGTAGGCAGCGTCTTTTCTTTCGGTTGCAACGCGGCATCCTTCATCATACCAGTTGTTTTTTCGTGGCCGCCGGTAACCAATTTTTTCCTCGGCGGCAGTATGAAGTGCTTTGGAGATATGCTTCCACTGCTCCTGTATTCCTTCAGGATGAGTTGTGCCCTCAGAGAGCAGGTGTGAGAGTCGAGTTGCGAAATCATTGGCAGTCTGTTGTGATTGAAGCTTTTCGACGTCTAGCTTTCCTTGTCTTTTTTGTTCCTTGTTTTTAGCCGCGTTGAGGCGGGCGCGTATTTTGGCTGCAACGAGATAATGGTCCGAATCGATGTTAGGTCCTCGGATCGTTCGCACATCTAAAACACTGGAGGCATGCCGTCCGTCTATCACAACGTGATCGATCTGATTGCGAGTATTTCGATCAGGAGACTTCCATGTAGCTTGATGTATCTTTTTATGCATGAACCTCGTGCTTGATATGACCATGTTTCGATCACCGGCAAAGTCAATCAGCCTCAGTCCGTTAGGAGAAGTTTCATTGTGAAGGCTGAACTTTCCGACTGTAGGGCCAAAAACACCTTCTTTGCCCACCCTGGCGTTAAAGTCGCCAAGTACGACTTTTATATCATGACGGGGGCAGCGCTCGTATGTGCGTTCTAATTGTTCATAAAAAGTGTCTTTCACCTCATCGTCTTTCTCCTCTGTCGGCGCATGGGCGCAGATGAATGATATATTAAAAAATTTTGCTTTTATTCGAATAGCGGCGAGACGCTCGTCCACAGGCGTGAACGCCAGCACTTGGCGACAAAGTCTCTCTCCCACCACGAATCCGACGCCGAAACTGCGCTTATTCGCATGGCCACTCCAATATATGTCACAATTTTTGATCTTCTTTCTTCCTTGCTTCGTCCAACGCATTTCTTGGATGGCGGTGATGTCATATTTTGCTTTGACGAGGACATCAACCAGCCGGGCATCTGCACCAATCCCATTCAGGGAGCGGACATTCCAGGTGCATGCCATCAATTCATTGCCCTTCAAACGTTTGCCATGGTCGTCATCAAGTGTTCGTCATACGATTTTGCTAATTATTTAGCACATTATTTAGCACACATATATTAATAGGAGTAACGTTCCAGCCAAATTTCATCATGATATTTTCAACGACTGCCAAATTACAGCTTGCAAAACTTTTAAATTACCTTCTTTTAAAAGTGGGCGGTGCCACGTCCATTCTCCAAAATTTTAATAATGTTCTATTCTGCGTCATAAGGTCAACCCACCTTCCAAGTTTCAACGCTTTATCCGTGCGATATCGAAAAAGTGGGCGTGGTTATAGTCCGATTTCGTTCATTTTAAATAGCGATCTGAGATGAGTTCCCGGGAACTTACATACCAAATTTCATTAAGATACCTCAAAATTTACTCAAGTTATCTTGTTTACGGACAGACGGACGGACGGATATGGCTAAATTAATTTCTTTTTTCGTCCAGATCATTTTGATATATAGAAATCTATATCTATCTCGTTACGGATTACTGTTATGCGAACAAAATTAATATACTCTGTGAGCTCTGCTCAGCTGAGTATAAAAATTTCCAGACGTGCACCTTTATGTTTACCCATCGAACTTCACGAATGCTTGGTACTCACACCTTTTTTCAGTCTAATTTAAATTAGTCTTGTTTTTCGTATGTTTTCGCACCGTTTGGGTAGATAAATCTAATATCTTTTAGTTTCTGTGGAAATATATGCAACCAATTCATTTTTAAATAGTACTAAGTTTGTAATTTTGACGTTTATGGCTTACATTGCACCCTACACTATGACTGAGCCAACTAATATTTCTCGAGCGTTATACTATGTTCAAACAAAAAATTAATTGAGGCAATTTCGATTTAAATTTAATGGTGTTCATACAACTCAATTTAGCTTACACAACAGTAATTTGATAGTTGGTTGGCTCATCTCTACAGTAACAACATACCTTTGTTCAGACTGTCAAAATTTGCGTGCTGGATTACGCGAATGGAATGGAACGAAAACATAAAACAATGAAATGTGTGTATGGTAAGAAAATGTGTTCAATGTTTTGGTTTCATTTTGAGTTTGCCATCTTCTTTTGACAATCCGTACTCCAGTGAAATGAAAAGAATAAAATCAGCTGATGAGATGAGCCAACCATATAGTTGAGCCATGCGTAACTGACGTTTAAATCTACTCAATAAACACACTTTACAAGGTTGCATTTGCAGTTTGAAAAAATTTATTACGCAATTTTTTTTAAATTGGCAATTTATTATTACAATTTATTATATGACAAATTGCGTAATAAATTGTCCAAGTGGTATAAATTGCCAATTTGGTGTGTGTTTGTACATAGTATTAGATACTTAGATACTATGTTTGCTGGGTAACAGCACAAGTGGTTGATTGGTTGGTTGTATTTGTAATTTCTCTCTTTTTTATTGCGCGACTCTTCGAATAATAGATACGCTATTTTTGTAGATTTTGTGTTTTCCAGAGTGCACAAATTTATATTTAAATATTTTGGATTGTAAATAAAAAACGAAAGTTCAAAAAATAGAATATATCATAAAACGAAATTTATAAAAAAAATGTGGAGTTGAATAAGAAATATCGATTAACGTTTCTGTTTGCCTAAAATAAGTTTAAAGGCATTTCTTTATACATACATACATACATAAGTATTATAGAGTAGGTCACATATATTATACACAGGTAATAAAATGAGTCATCATTGCTAATTAATTTATCTGGTTACCTTTAGTAAGAAGAATGAGTGAGACTTCCAGGCGAGCACGCATAGATTGAATGGGGGGTTTCAGTGCTGTTTGTGGTGTAAAAGACTATGCAAACTATTGCACTAAAATCATTTCTGTGCACGTATGCCAAGAATTAGTTTTAGATAACTGTGGTCTTAATTCCTGCACCGATCAAGTCATTTGGTTAGGTCACCAATCTGCTGATGTTCTACATAAAGCAGTACAAACCTTTTCGGTGGCCCTAATGGTAGCAAACTACTAAGCATATTTTTAGTTGAAGGTTATTATACTCAGCGTGCTTTGCACACCGAGTAATCAACTTTGATTGGATAACGGTTGATTGTACAGGTTTAAAGGAATCGAGATAGATATAGACTTCCATATATCAAAATCATCAGTATCGAACAAAAATTTGATTGAGCCATGTCCGTCTGTCCGTCTGTCCGTTAACACGATAACTTGAGTAAATATTGAGATATCTACACCACATTTGGTACTCGAGCTTATCTGGACCAGGAATAGATTAGTATTGAAAATAAGCGAAATCGGATGATAACCACGCCCACTTTTTATATATATAACATTTTGGAAAATACAAAAAACCTGATTATTTAGTAAATAATACACCTAGAATGTTTAAATTTGACGTGTGGAATGATATTGAGACTCTTGATAAAATGAAATTTTTTTTTAAATGGGCGTGGCACCGCCCACTTGTGATAAAATCAATTTTACAAATATTAATCATAAATCAAAAATCGTTAAACCTATGGTAACAAAATTCGGCAGAGAGGTTGCCTTTACTATAAGGAATGCTTTGAAGAAAAATTAACGAAATCGGGTAAGGACCACGCCCACTTTTATATAAAAGATTTTTAAAAGGATCGTAGACGAATAAAATAAGCTATATCTTTGCAAAAAAGAGCTTTATATCAATGGTAATTCATTTCCCAAGTGGTGTTATAACAATAAATAGGAAAAACTTCAAATTATAAAAAAATTGGCGTGGCCCCGCACTTTTATGACTAAGCAATTTTCTATGTTTTGGTAGCCATAACTCGAAGAAAAATTAACATATCGTAACAAAATTGGGTACACATATTTTTCTTATAGCAGGAAACATTTCTAGAAAAAATGGACGAGATCGGTTAAAGACCACGCCCACTTTTATATACAAGATTCTTAAAAGGGTCGTAGGCGAAAATAATAAGCTATATCTTAGCGAAAAAAGGCTTTGTATCAATAGAATTTTACTTTTTAAATTGAATTATGACATTAAATCGAAAACAATAAAATTTTTGAAAATGGGTGTGTCACCGCATCTTTTATGACTAAGCAATTTTTTATGTTTCGAAGTAAAATTAACGGATCGTAATAAAATTGGGTACACAAATTTTCCCTATAGCAGAAAATATTTCTAGTAAAAATGGACGGCATCGGTTAGAGACTACGGCAACTTAGATATAAAAAAAGTTTAAAAGGGACGTAGACTAGAATAATAAGCTATAACTTAGCAAAAAATAGTTTTGAATCAATGATATTTCACTTACCAAGTTTTATTGTAAGAGGAAAAGTAATTTATCTGAAATGAAATGGGCAATTGAAGCTCACGCTGAGTATATAATGTTCGGTTACACCCGAACTTAGACACCTTTACTTGTTTCCATTCACTTCGAATGCCGTGTTGATCCAGCGGCCAGTACTCCATAATCGTAAAAATGTCTTTCTTTCACCTGTTTCGCGAATATTCTCCTCTGTCGCTATCGGTCATGTTTGCTTATTGATATTACAGATATCCGTAGATTACAGTTTTCTTGTATCTGTTGTTGCTAAACCGCCTGAGAGGCGTGTAATGGTTGCGAAACTATTCGCTGAACATAGCATCTTCGTACAATTGCTGCCAACCTTAAAGCGTGTGATCGGAAAATTAAGCGCTTATGATTCCTAGTAGTTTTGCCTGGAAGCCACTATTCGAGTTTGGAATACGGATAGACTGGGACTCGTAAGTTGTACATGAAAAATCCCGCACTGATACCGCAAATTCATTTCAACTCGTCTAGATAAACACTTCGAAAGTATTTATTTGCCGTTTTGTATCGTCGTTCTCAAGAAGTACAGGTCCAGAGTTTTAACTTAGTTTGTGACAAAAATTTTAGGACTAAGTACTTTGCGTTTTTTGTATATTGATCGGTTTACTTTTCAGATTATTATTTTATTTTAATTAGCTATTGGGGATCTGTTTAGTATATTTTCGACCCAGTTCTGGGACCCTAAATAAATCAAATCATGATCTTTTCCGAATATTTCATACGGTCTCGGAATTAGTTTTGCAACCAGTTTGGAATTTTTTCGAAATAACTTTGTGCAGTTTTAGGACGAGTTTAGGATCTTTTCCGATTAGCGTCACCCGTGTGGTACCTTTCTACGCTTATTTGGGGACTGGGCTATTTATGGACCGTTTGGGAACAGTTTGGAGATTATTTAAGAAACACTTAGAGAAGCTATTAAGGGACCGAAAAAGTACCCGGTATCAAGGAAGTAACCGGTTTCAAAAAAGTACCCGAAATCGAAAAAGTACACGGTACCTAAAAAGGATCCGACACCTAAAACGATGCCGGTATCGGAAAAGAGACCGCAAAGGAACCGAAAAAGTAAACAGTTTCTAAAAAGTACCTGCAACCGGGAAAGTAAACGCTTTCAAAAATTTTTCGGCTCCAAAAACTATACTTTTCCAAGCAAGTCATCGGTTCTAAATCAAATATCCGCTTCCAATAATGTAATTGGTTTTAACAAGTAAGGAAGGCCAAGTTCACTTGCAAAACTTTTAAATTACCTTCTTTTAAAAGTGGGCGGTGCCACGCCCATTGGCCAACATTTTACTATTTTTCTATTCTGCGTCATAAGGTCAACCCACCTACCAAGTTTCATCGCGTTATCCGTCTTTGGTAATGAATTATCGCACTTTTTCGAAATTTTCGATATCGAAAAAGTGGGCGTGGTTATAGTCCGATTTCGTTCATTTTAAATAGCGATCTGAGATGAGTGCCCAGGAACTTACATACCAAACTTCATTAAGATACCTCGAAATTTACTCAAGTTATCGTGGTTACGGACAGATGGACGGACGGACGGACATGGCTAAATGAATTTCTTTTTTTGCCCAGATCATTTTGATATATAGAAGTCTATATCTATCTCGATTAGTTTATGCCGTTACGGGGTATCGTTATGCGAACAAAATTAATATACTCTGTGAGCTCTGCTCAGCTGAGTATAAAAAGTGTAACAGTCAGATGTAGTTACAACAACCAATAACAGTCGTAAACATTCTCATTCAACAAGGCCAATATTTGAATGTGTACATCGTTCCTTTTGCGTTAAAGACGAAGAGGTTAGACAGGAAGTCACGCTATTTTTTAAAGACATCACTAATTTTCAAGTATCATTATTAAATTTTTCAAGCTTTGAACTTGAATTCCAATTAAATATTGACCAACATTTTTTCATTTTTTATTACATCTACAGCAGCGAGCAGAAAAATAGCGGTGGCAATTTCACAATTTTTTTTTCGTTATTTTAAGAAAAAATTCTAGGAATTTGGTAACTAAAACCATGCAAATAAATCTTAGGAGCCTTTTTTTAAATTGAAAATTTGATCGAATTTAGCTTATTATTTAGTTAATTTAGGTCCGTGACCCCCCACATAGACTGTAGGAGTCCATAGAGTTACAAGAAGTTTACTCAACGAACAAATTGAAAACTCTATCAGAAAGCAGGACCTAGTTATAAAATAACTGAGCAATTTCTAGAAGCTTTCTAGGACCTAAGGTACTTGCTTCTTCTAACCCGCACTTCGTAATTTAAAAGCATGTCACGCCAGAAGGCAGTGTCCATCCATCATGAGCCTACAGTCCTCTCTCTTCAATTATAAGAGTAACTTTGTTAATCTAAGGTTGTACGAGCTGAACATGATCTTAGACACATCAAAGAAACATTTACTGGCATATTGCGATGGTACTATTTCGAAAAATGCCTCTTAATCATCATCAGGCGATTTCGTAATGTTATCAAAGGTTTCACCGAGGTTCGAACCATGGCCAATTCGATAAAACTGCAATTGCCTAAACCACCAGGCTATCCTGCTTGTAGTTGTTTTCTTACTTAATTCAGTATGACATATTTACGCCAACAACACAATTTGAGACATTTTGTCTCTAATCATTGCACGAGGCATAGATTTATTTATGGAAGTTCTTTCTCATTGTAGAAGAAGATTTTTTGTACACTCGTGCTCAGTTTTATTGCAATTGAAACGTCTACGGTACAAGCTTCGAGCTGTGCGTCCTGTTCGTGCGCATTCCATATGCCCAGAGACCCAATAAAGATGTATATTTCTCCTTATCCCGATTCTTTCCAGGAATTGCTTACACTCTAACACACGTTTAGTTGTTGAGCGAAGTATACTGCAGACCACACTGTATATCATATCGCATATTAAAAATCGCGCGATTTTTTACTTAAAATGTTCGCCTGTATAATAAAAAATAAATGTGGCCGCCTAATCGCCAGATCTGGACGGTCTAACAACCACAGCGCAATTCACACTCTTATTCCTCCGGGCTCCTTACCGCGTGGGCGGCATTGAATAGTGTGAAGCGAACTCAAGTCAATTGACATTAGTTCTCTTTCGGATTTGGAGTTAATGTCAATTGACGTGAGTTCCATTAACACTAATACACGTTACCAGGAAAACGACAAGAGCCGTTCTCCAAGAGTTGGGTACATGATTCAGTCTTTTACATCCGTCGAATATTGTTTTACGCCATTCCATTATCGCTCTAGTCGTGATTTGTAGCATGGCAGAGAATATACCATCTAGGCCCGGTGATTTAAACTTAGAAAAAGTCTTCACCGCCCACTCGACTTTGGTATCACTGACAAGCTCAGTACTACCCACTCCGTGATCGAGATGTAAGTGTTGTTTTCTAGCGCTTCTGCTTCATCACCCGATAGAAAAGGTGCGTCGAGATGCGCTTCAAGGAACTCTTTACTACTACGTGACCAATTCCCTTTCTCTTTCCTTATAAGTTCGTGGACTATATTTCCCCTAGCTAATACTTAATTCAATAACTGCAGCACTCGATGTCCGCACAGACATTTTTCCGTAAGGCTCTCTTCGCCCCTGTTTTCGCGCTTTTAGATCCTCAATAGATCTCTGTAATCGTCCCTGCAGGTCTCGCTTTCCACGGCCTTTGCCAGCTTGAACATTTTTTGTGCCTGGCCTCGCAGCTCCATGCACCACCATGGCCGCATAGCTTTTCCTCTGAATTTTATTAGGACACACGCTCTGTTGTACGCAGTCAGGAAGTGATTAGATTGCTCCAGTTCTTTTATAGTGGCAACTTCTTAAGGTTGTCCCAGTTTTGTTTCTAAATATTCCTGGAATTTGTTCCAGTCCATTGACGTATGGTTTCTAAAGGTTCCTCGATTATCTACCTTCTTTAGGAGGATGCTGAAGCTGATATACGCTTACAATTTTAGTCTAAAAAGGTACAAGTTATAGGTCTCTCAAAGGATGTTGTTGATTTTTCTCCATACAAAGTGGAATACTGGAAAAGTTATCAAAAATCCATTAAAATTTAATGGACTACAAAAGTGCATACTCAAAAAAATTCAGAGAACTCAAAATTTTAAAATTTTTTTGAAATCGGCTTGCATAGTTTCAGGTACAAAATTCATAGAAGCTTTTTCTTAAAACAAGAAAAGACGAATCTGATTGGTGAAATTTGATAAAAATTGCCACTGCTATTTTTCTGTTCGTTGCTGTACATGTAATGTATGTGTTATTTTTTTTTATGTGCATGATTATATGTAAATATGTTTATACTTTTTACTTTTGTCTTTCTTTTCGCTTCAAGCTTAATTATAACCAGTTTGTTATTTCTGTTATGTATTTTTTTTTTTGTTTTGAATTTCATTTCCCACATTTACTTAAAACCCCGTCACATAAGATTTTTGATGCAGCATCGTCGCTTACAGATGAGTAAATTGCATGTATTTGCATGGAGAGCGATAAATAAAGCATCACCAGCGCCATCTGATATGAAAAAGTATCCAACTTCCAACTTTTGTTGCAATCAAAGCATAAGCAGAAGAGTTTGACATGCGTTTTTGCTATGAGTGCTTTCAGGCTTTGCAAGTGTAACTATTTTTCCCACTCGTTGGTACTTTTATGTATACAATTTTTCACAGTTAAAAACTGTCTTTTAACAAATGAAAAGGTGACAAATTATGTTAGCAAGTTGTTTTAGTTGTTGTTGTAGCGATAAGGTTTCTCCCCGAAGGCTTTGGGGAGTGTTATCCATGTGATGATCATTTGCCGGATACAGATCCGGTACGTTCCGGTAACACAGGCGGAGTTTGGGTCGACAAGGACGACCATGTCTCCGAATTCAATCCTCCGTGTGAGCAAAGGTAAACTTCCGCCACCCATCTCCTCAAGAACATTTCAGCAAGGTATTGAGAGTGCCGCCAGGAGGCACGAGCAAATTGATCTGAATTTTTGAAGTCGCCTATTGATTTGAGTCCTGACGACGAGCCCAGCAGAAAATGGATGGGTGTTAGCGCCTCTTGGTCGGCACTTTCGAGGGCAAATACGTTAGAGGTCGACTGTTTACTATATGCTCCACTTCGACGAACAAGTTGCGCAGCTTTTCGTCAGTTAATCTTGTGGTCGGCGTAACAAATTCGCACATAACTGTCTTTATTGAGCGCACCATGCGTTCCCATGCCCCTCCCATATGGGGCGATGAGGGTGGAATGAATGTCCATTTGGTGTAAGAGCTGGTAAACTCGACTTCTAGGCCGCCATAGTCAACTTGCGATAATGATTCACTCAGCTCTTTTTCTGTCGCTTTCAAATTCGTTCCGTTGTCGCTAAAGAATTGCCTCGGACTTCCTCTACGAGGGATGAAATTACGCAGAACAATGCAGCATGAGCTAGTAGTCAAGATGTATGCCATTTCGATGTGCACCGCGCGGCACGTCACACATGTGAACACCACGCCATATCGCTTTTCAGTACGTCTTCCGATGGTAGTCAGGAATGGTCCGAAAAAGTCCACCCCCACATAAGTAAATGGTCGTGTATAGGGTGATAACCGTGCTTCAGGTAGGTCGGCCATCTCAGGTGCGTGCGGACGAGCGGCGTTTATCTTGCAGAATTGACAACACTTTCGCACGGACCGTAATAAAGTCCTTAATCCTGGTATGTAGAACTTCTGGAATAACTCATTGATTACTGTCTCATGGTTCCAATGCTTCCATTTTCTGTGATACCAATCTACTATCAATCTTGTAACAGCATGTTCTTTTGGTAGTAAAATTGGGTTTTTTGTATTATTATTTATAAATTCGGCTCTTTCTAACCGGCTACGCATTCTAACTATCATTTGCTGGTCTCAAAACGGCCATAGCTTACGAATAGGGCTTGTTTTTGGCAGGGACCATCTTGGATTCTGATGCAACATTTTTATTTCTTTGTGAAAGGCTTGGGCTTGGGCAAGGCGATACCATGCAACATTTTTATTTCTTTGTGAAAGGCTTGGACTTGGGCAAGGCGATATAAATAGGTTTCGCTCCAGGCCAGCTCGTCGGTACTAAGGCCACCTTCATTGGGGAGACCACGTAACTTACCTGAAAATCGTTTGACATATGCCGTACTTCGGAGTAACGTTTCCCATTTTGAAAAACGGCTAAAATCTATCAGGGGTAAGTCTTCTACTATATTGACGGCAACTAGTTGTGAACGTAGTTCCTCATGCTCCTGCGGAATGACATCTTGTTGCTTCAGATCGACGTTTGTCCAGTTCTCAGCCGGCTGACGCAAGAAATTAGGTCCGGAGATCCATTGACCACCCTTGAAAAATCTGGTACGGAAGTCTGCTTGGTTCCTAGGGCTGCGACGTTTAATTTCGATGGCACATAGCCCCATTGTGATATATCGGTAGTCTCCTGCACTTCTCCAACACGGAACATAACGAATTGCTTGTATCCCCTAGGATCGGACCGTAACCAGGAAAGAACAGTTTTTGAATCCGTCCAATAGTGTACTCCATCGACTTTGCAGTCAAGGGCTTTCATCACCGTGTTACCAAGTCTCGCTCCCATCACCGCATTGAGCAGCTCCATTCGAGATACAGGGCGTAGCGGTGCAACCTTAGATTTGGAGCACACCAACGATACTTCGATGTCATCACCTGTCTCTATCCTTAGGTATGCTACCGCGGCGTAAGCATTTTCACCTGCATCTACGAATACATGTAGTTCACATCTGCCCACTGAGTTATGCGATGCACCTTCAGCGCATCCAGACTGCTGTCATCATCCGATTCTTCGGAATTTTCATATCTCCGCATAATTTCGTATTTTTGCTCTAAATATGACAGTTCTGCCCTTTTTCTCTCTTCTAAACGAGCCAATTCGATTTCCATATTGCGCTTCGATTTCACGGAGCCCTGCTTGTTTGCCCTGTTACCCTTTTCAACTACCTTTTCGGTTTGTTTGTCTACATGTTCGGTTGTTGTACACGGCTTTGATGTATTTGCCTTTGGTAACGTTGCACACTTTTTGGAGCTCCATTCTTTGTCAGCAATATCGTGACAGACTCCTGCGCAGATATAATGCGTCCACTCGTCGTATACATCGCACTGCACCATTTCTTTATTCTCCGGCTCATGACATACGGCACATTTAACTGGCGCACTTGTCTCCGTTATTGTCCGTCCCATATTAAATAATTTTTCGGCAAACAGATTTTCTAACCTCAATGTTGTAATGGCAGATAGTGCAGCAAATTTTTTAAAGAATTGTTGGTTCAACCAATTTATGAGTTCGTAAACGACTTTAAAAACTTTATTTCGGAAAGGTGTTACAATTAGAATTAATTAAACAAGTTAATATTTTGTATTAGTATACTCACATTTGGTTTTCCCAACTGCACGTTTTCACGCCGTAACCAAAGAGATCAAAGAATGTACGAAAAGGAAGTAGAACGACTAAGCAATTTAAAAAAGGGTTACCTAATTGCGTTCATACATACAGCGTTGCCTGATAAATTTGTTGTGTGGTTGGAAAGACCAAGTGTGAATTTAGACATGGAGATTAGCCAGTGACGGTGTTTCCAACAGTGGGAATGTTGATAACTGTGCTTCGAGAATTTTTTATGTGAATGGGCAAGCCGAAATAATTTTATATTGCTAAGTCTGAAGTTATTTTATATTTACAAACGCAGCATCTTTCACGATTGTGACTATGTTCGCTTTTGCATCAAAACTCATGAACATGAGAAATTTCATTGTTACGCTTCCATAAGTCGCGTATGAAGTATGTAAAAAGCACTTCAAGGTGAGAAATCATGTAAAACTTTAAGATTTTACTTGTTTTCATGGTCTCCAATATAAAATTTGAGTAAAGCATAGGACACACGGCGAATTCTTGATCTTGTGAGTTGCCTAAGTGTTTAAAATTTAGCTAGTTTTGCTTGGAGTTTCGGATTTTACTCTCATCGTAACAATTGACAATCAAAACTTAATTATTTTCAATAATTTATGAAAAACAGAAGAGCACAAAAAATTAATTTTTTTTATTATCTTCAAAACTGAAAAGACTGCGTTCCGTTACCATATTTGAAAAAAAAATAAAATGTACGGCTGTTATATATATATATGTTCGCTGACATATGGAAGAAATCGCCTAGTTGTTCGAATAGTCGAATTAATCGAAGCGACTATTCGAATACCGAAGTGGAGGAAGCCTATTGCTAGATAATCCACAAAACTTTGAATGGAATTTTATAGTCCTGTTTCATTGAAGTGCTATCCATATAAAATATTTGTGAGAAAGACTTTTACTCAATAAATACGTCACTAAATAATAATCTGAAACTTTTTCATGTGTTGAAGCGGGATGTGAACTCTTATCCTCATTCTTGCAGTCCTAGCGCTCTATCACTCGGCTAAAATATACAGTAAAATCCTTGGAAAAACTTTCGGTAACATTTTACAAGACGATGCACCACCTAATTTTTATCAAATGTGGTATCAAAAGACGCGCTTCGACTTCCGTTTTTAAAATCCGAACGCGAAAATTTAAAATTTTATTGCTACCAAAAGATATAAGGAAAGATAGGTTCAAATATTCATGTGGTTGTTGCATTTTGCCAGATTTGTTGTACACACACACACACTAATGCAGAAAGATGTTCTGCGCGCATTTAATGTTGATCCCCAAACCGGTGTTGGACCCACCAAAGGTTATTTTTGTTAATCGCAGCCGAAGGCAACAACAAAACAGAAAGCAGCCACACTTAAGTGCATGTACACATTAAAGCAAGCAACCACACTTATGTACAACGCAGCGAGGAATATTCCATGCTCACAACCAGCAGATGGAGAGGTTACTCACACATACATACGCATATAGCCGGAAGAAAAACATCAACTACAAATATACATGTATATAGCTAAATAGCCAAGCATGATATACAACTTTTCTAGAAGGCATGTTCGTGAAACATCTAGACCTTAGCAGAAATGGGCGAACGAGATAACCAAGAGTATAAAAGCAGCGCAAGCTGAGGAATCGGAAATCAGTTTGATTTTAACACGCTTTTAGCGAAGTACGCGGGTATTGTAATTGTACTACTCCCAAAGTAGTCTTAATAAAGACCATTTTGCCATACCGAATATTGGAGTTATTTATTCGACAGTTCAGAGATTCGAACGATAGCAGAAGGTGCAAAATAAACAGGAATTCCCAAAATTCGTTACAATTGATATTTGTGATACATGAATACGACTTCATCAAAACGAAATTAATGATATGCCAACTGAATTTTTGTAGTATACAAATAAAATTAGATAAGACGCTCGTTACCACTACAAGTTGCTATAAAAATTATAGAAATCTTTTAGTCTACAGCAAAGAAATTTATTTAGTTTTAAATTATTTAGTAAATAATTGAATTTAAAAGTTACTTTTTGTTGAACCTAATTACTGAAAAAAGTATTTGGAACTCTAAGTGAATATTTAAGTCACTTTCAAGATGTACATGAAGATCGTCTGGTCTTATACGTTCGGAAGATTTTTGTAGTGCAATTTCCAATTTATCTTTCCTTGCGGGTTTCTTGTTGTACCCCATTCTTAAAACAAATTAGAATAACCATCTAAGTGAAAATAATTGTATTATCATATGTTTGCTAAATTAAAATTTTTACGCTCGCTCACCTCTTTTTTTTTTTCTTCTATCTTTTTTCATTCTCTAGGAAAGCAAAAAATTTATTGTGCAAAATGCGATAAAAAGTGTACGGGTGAGGTGTTACGTGTAGCCGATAAGCATTTTCACAAAGCGTGCTTTCAATGTTGTCAATGCAAAAAGTCGCTCGCCACAGGAGGATTCTTTACCAAAGATGGTGCTTACTACTGCATTCCCGATTATCAACATCTCTATGGTACAAAATGTGCTGCTTGCCAACAATATGTTGAGGGTGAAGTTGTATCCACAATGGGAAAGACGTATCACCAAAAGTGTTTCACGTGTTCCAAATGTAGCCAACCATTTAAATCTGGCAGCAAGGTGAGTTAGTTATTAGTATTTCCATGATTAAAACACTTACAAGCTATAACCGTTCTCGTTTCTCATCAATCTCCAAACAAAACCAAATCCAACAAGTAAGGAAGTCTAAGTTCGGGTGAAACCGAACATTACATACCCATCTGTACACTTGAAATGCTGTTGTTGTTTGTTTGTGTGCTTAATAGTGTTCCAAGGCTGCGCAATAATACAGATACATATGGTTCTATTCTGAACTAATTTTTCTTCGAGTTATGGCTCCCGAAACAGAAAATTGCTTAGTCATAAAAGGAGCGGTGCCATGCAAATTTTTTAAAATTTGTAGTTTTTCCTATTTATTGTTATAAATCCACTTGGGAAATGAAATACCATTGATATAAAGCTCTTTTCTGCAAAGATATAGCTTATTTTATTCGTCCACGACCCTTTTAAAAATCTTTGATATAAAAGTGGGCGTGTTCCTTAACCGATTTCGTTAATTTTTCTTCACAGCATTCATTATAGTAAGGGCAACCTCTCTGCCGATTGCGATAGGTTTAACAATTTTTGATTTATGATTAATATTTGTAAAATTGATTTTATCACAAGTGGGCGGTGCCACGCCCATTTAAAAAAAGATTTCCAAATTTTTATCAAGAGTCTCAATATCAGTCCACACGTCAAATTTCAACATTCTAGGTGTATCATTTACTAAATAATCATTTTTTTTTTGTGTTTTCCAAAATGTTATATGTATATATAAAAAGTGGGCGTGGTTATCATCCGATATCGCTCATTTTCAATACGTTCTGGGTCCAGATACGCTCGGGTACCAAATTTGGTGAAGATACCTCAAAATTTACTCAAGTTATCGTGTTAACGGACAGACGGACGGAGGGACGGACATGGCTCAATTAAATTTTTTTTCGATACTGATGATTTTGATATATGGAAGTCTATATCTATCTCGATTCCTTTATACCTGTACAACCAACCGTTATCCAATCAAAGTTATAATACCCTGTGTACAAATACAGCTGGGTATAATGAAACAATCAATGTTTTTGTTTGAGTAAAAACCCAAATATGTACATATGTGTGCAATAATGTCAGAAAGGGTGATACCTTGTAGGTGTTTTTATCATAAGTATTTCAAAGACATTACATTTACTTTAAGTGCTCTCAATTAGGGATGTGCTATTTATCGATTAAGTAATTTATTTTATTTTATTGTAATTTTGATTAATGAAATATTTCTTCCGAGATTTTACTGGTTTCTAAAAAAAATAAATGTAGAGTTGCCTCAATTTTTCATCATTTATGTCTCATTTGCTGTGATATTAAATTAAAAAGTACTTGGGCGACCGAGCTTTGCTCGGCAATCTTCAAGTATGCCGCATAACATTCTTTGTTCTACATGTCATCATTAATCAAACTCTACTTTTTTATATGTACATATATATTTTCACTTACCAATATTTGATTTCCTTAAAAATAGACATATCAAACACTAACCGCAAATTGAACTGGAATGAAAAATTTTAAATGGGTAATTCCAGCCTATAGTATAAGATATTGTTATGATAGTGAGTGAAATCGAGAACTAAATTATTTAGGTCGAGTATCTTCATGCGCCGAATTATTAAATTCAAAAATTTTTTTAGTTATACACTATGAAAGTCTCACAATTTTATTACATTCCAAAAACTTGTAAACTTCACGAATGACAACTATCAGTTAGTTTAATTAGATGTCAACTTACTTCCCTAAGCGCCATCTGTTGGTAAGTAGTTAAATGGGTAGATGTCGTTTTCAAATTGAACATATGCCTCTAGTGGTCAACGGTAGCAAATTACCATGGTGAGATATCTTTTTGCAATGGTGAGAAATCTTTCTAATTGTAATATGTGAGAAATTGCAATTATTCATTTTACATTTGCCAAAAATATGTAATATTTAAATATATTTTGCTAGAATTTGCCACGGTGCCTTGATATTGCATTTCAATTTTATTAGCGTGTGTGAAATTAAGAAAACTAAGTCGAGTCATGTGTAAGATTGTTTTACGGAGATTTTTAACTTTAATGTTCTCCTTTAAAGCATGGTTCAATTACGTACAGGTTGGCTCATCTCATCAGCTGATTTTATTTATGTCATTGCATGGTCGAAGGGATTGTCAAAAGGAGATGACAAACTCAAAATGAAACCAACACATTGGCAACATTTTACTTACACATACAAAAACTGCTAAGTTTTATGTTTCCATTCCATACTATTCGCACCAACACCAATACACAGATTTTGACAATTTGAACAGACATATTTTGTTGCTTTACAGATGAGCCAACCTGTATATAGTTGAACCATGCTTTAAAGCTTTAATAGAATATGAGTAAGTAGAGTACTATTTCGTCTAACTACCCCAACCCTAAATGGCAACTCTACTCAAAAATGTCCCTATATTAGCTGTATTTCGTTGCTAACTAGTACAATTAAAACACTAGTTAGCTTACCGAATTGCATGGAAAGCAACAATAAAAAGTAATCGAGTTGAGTTGACTAAGCGCTTTCAGTTGAAACCGGTTAGGTAATTGTGGACCTGATTGATAGTGTTGTATAGTGTTGCATATCCAAAAATAGGGCACTATTGTGAACGAGCGAATGAAATGAACATACGAATGTGCAGATAAACAAAAATTACAAAATAACAGCGTGGCGGCGGGGTGACATACATACAAACAAACACACGCATTTCATGTATTTTGTTTTTGTAATTCTTTGGTTGAGTGTCAAAAACATACTGCGCTAGAAGTAGAAATGTCATAGCAGCGAAAAAAGTAACAATTAGCTGATAAACCTCCACCATCTGTATGGTTTTGGCATAATGAAACTGTTTAGCTAGTTGAAGCGTTTTCTTCAAGCTCGCTTGAAAAAAAATACACCTAGTAATGCGGAGTGAAATACCTTTCGCTTGATACCCATATCGGCATATCTCATGCAATTTTTTTTAATTTCGAATAGGTGGCAACTTTGTGAAACATTCTGAGTGGCAACACCTAGGTAGAAAGTCGTAGAAGATGATACATTATCTCTGTGCCAAATTTTATTTAAATCGGTTGAGCCGTTCCCGAGATAGTTCGGCTATACAAATATAAAAAAAATGGATCCAAACATTTTAAATACTTAAACCACTATCTTTCTTATCAATCTATATATATATAAATAGGCAAGTTGAAAATTTTCCTTCCTTTTTATACCTTTCATTAAAACGAAATGGTATATTAACTTCGTCACGAATCTCAAAACTGTAAGTCCTTAAACGAAAATAGATAGACCCACCAATATGTATACCGAAATGATCAGGATGAAGAGCTGAGTTGATTTAGCCATGTCCGTCTGTCTGTTTGTATGCAAACTAGTCCCACAATTTTTGAGATATCTTGATACAATTTGGTGAGCGGGTGTATTTAGGTGTCCGATTAGACATTTGTCGGAACCAGCCGGATCGGACCACTATAGCATATATCCCCCATACAACCGATTTTTCAGAAAAGAAGATTTTTTTTATATCTTCCTCAATTTATCAGATTGAAGCGTCAAACTTCAGCATATCCTTTCTTATATTGCACATATTGTTGGCTGAAAAAATGGATGAGATCGGTCGTATATATAACATATATCCCCCATAACGGATTGTTCAGATAAGAAGTTTTTCGTAATTACTGCCCCATCTTAACAGCTGTAGGCTTCAAATTTCCAGGAATGCTTACGTATATAGCATATTTACAAGGTATGAATTCCGTCCTTACTTGTTTTAATTAGGAACATGATTGCAGTTTTGTTTTGTATTTGTGTTTTTTTAACCTCTCTAAAGTGTGTATTTTCTTATTCACAGGTGACAAATACTGGCAAAGAAGTACTATGTGAGAATTGCATTCCAGCAGCAGCTACTTCATCGCCCAATCGACAACCAAACACCGTCGTCGATGTGTCGCGCAAAGAAGGCACGGTTTCGCCAGTTCCAAAGGCCGAAAGTCCAACACGCGCCACAGCACATCAACAGATGACAAGTGGTGTTGTATCGGATAAGGCGCATTTTAAGGAAGATTATGATCCAAATGATTGTGCAGGCTGTGGTGAAATGTTGAAAGAAGGACAAGCGCTAGTTGCATTAGATCGTCAGTGGCACGTTTGGTGTTTTCGTTGTAAAGCATGCAATGCCGTCTTAAATGGGGAATATATGGGCAAAGATGGTGTGCCGTATTGTGAAAAGTGCTACCAAAAGTCATTCGGTGTGAAATGTGCTTATTGTAATCGTTTTATTAGTGGCAAAGTGCTGCAAGCTGGTGATAATCATCATTTCCATCCAACTTGTGCGCGTTGCACCAAGTGTGGTGATCCATTTGGTGATGGTGAAGAAATGTATTTGCAAGGCAGCGCCATATGGCATCCACGTTGTGGTCCCGGACCATCTGAGTCGGGTATAATTTTAAATGGTGGCGGTCCACCGGTGGGTAATGGTGCCTTTACGGATACAGAATGTGATCGTATTAGCTCGAGTGCGCTTAGCGAAATGGTAAGTAAGAATGGTTCGATGTGATTTGTGAATTTACATATATATTATGCTATGAGCTAACAAAGCGTTGTGTTAATTATTGTAAATAAATTAAGCATAAATGGTAAATTTGTGAGTATGCGCCAAACAAGCATGTTGATGATGATCTGCACCAAAATAATTTTTGCACTATGCACCTGTATATGCTGCACCACGTCAAACCTCTTTCCTTTAAATTTTACCAAGGGTGGCTTTCCGTAATTCGATATCAAGCAAGAACGTGTATGAAATTATCGTTTTTGCTTTCCCCAACACAAAATATCGACGCTATAACAACAACAACAGCAACAACGCTTTGTGTCGAGCGTTGGACAGAGACTATTCGGCAACAAATTAGCTGTCACATTGCCTATTCGTCAACTAAAACTATCATATATATTATTTCTAATTGCTGTTTTTATGTATGGGTCCCTTTTCGCTCTTATTTGGAATCCAAATCTATAAATTAAGTTTTGGTTGTAAAGATGGAGATTCGGGCTATTAGAGAGCTTTGGGCAATTTTGGTCGTAGTGCTTTTGTTTAGCTATATTTTATTACAATAATTTGTTAAAAATAAACGATTGTGAGCACACATAGAAATCTATTTGTACTGTGGCACTATTGTGAATATTTGCACTGCATTACCGGCAGTTGCTATTGTACGCTAGATGACAGCGCAAGTTTAATTGATTGCCGGTAGTTGCTATTATACGCTAGATAGCAGCGCACGCTGTAAGTTAATAGAACAGCTGATTTCTGTTGATATTTGATAAGAGACTTTTATATTGGTTGCGTAAGATGCGCACGGGTCCGGCTCGTGTATTATATTGCTTTAATGATTATTTCTGTGGTCGCAAGTCATAATCGCCTATGTCGCTGGGTCCCCCAGCGGGTAAAGGGGTCAGAATATACCCGCGGTAGGTATGCCTGTCGTAAGAGGCGACTAAAATACCAGATTCAAGGGGTGTGTAGCGCAACCCTTCAGGTTGCCAGCGCAATATATAGCTTCTCCAAACCCAATTGTCAACCTCACCTATCCGCGGCGAATCCTGTTTCACTAACAGACGAGGCTCTGGCGACCCCAAGCTCCTCATGGAACTTGGGGTGGGGAGGGAGGGGATGGCCTGAAGGTTTAATGTGGCCACATAAATCGTTCCCGAGATGGTCGGGCTAGTACCTTAATGGTGCTGTGGTACCGGAGCGTACCGGATCTGTATCCGGCAAAGGACCATCACATCGATAACACTCCCCAAAGCCTTCGGGGAGCAACCTTATCGCTACAACAACAACAACAACAACAACGAGTTAAGATGTTTCGCAAAATTTATTTTTGAAAGCAAATTATACCTTTTAAATGAACACCAACAGTTTTAGACTTCAAAAAAATCTAACGGTCCACAATTGTACTACTGATGGAATGATATTTCTGTATATTTGACTTTTGTATTCGAGATTTGAAGTGTTTATACCTTTCCGAGTGTGATTTTAGACCTAGGCTGTTATGACTTGTGACCCCACAAATTTAGGTAAGGCTTTTTATTTAGACGTTTAGAAAAAAGTTTCAAAATATAATCTATTTTGGTAGCTCCAAAACACCTGCTTTACACCTTTTGAAACATGAAGGTTAATTTGCTCTCGTTAAGATACGCAAACCAAAATGATCTCGACGGGCGTTCATATCGAATTGAAGTATCGAACCGACGAGTATCGACCGTCGAATTGCGAAAAGCCACCCAAGCCTTCCCAAAACTGCTAAAAAATTATTAAATGGAATTTTAAAAATTAAAAGTATATAATGAGTCGTTACGCTGCTGACGAATCAGTTGTGCGCATGTCCCTGGCGAGCACCATACGTTGGATAACAAAACACCAAACCCGGCAAATCACCCTCTTCCGATTATCCTCCAACGCAGATCTTCTCAACTTTCCCTTTTCGATTTGTATACCATTCATGAAAATAAAAAATAAAATAAAAATAGCGAAAAATTACTTTAAAAAAATTAGCAGGATTTAAGTTGTTTTAGTCATGCCTGTCCGCAGGCCCTACGAGAGGGAGGGGGGAATGGGGGCCCCCCAGGCCCGGGATTTCTCAGGGCGCCCGCGATTTAGAGGTACTAAGACATATTTTTTAATTCAGGAGAGTGTTTAGTTGTTCCATGTGCGAATTTTAAGCCGAATTTCAAAAGCTACGAATATTGATGATTTTTTGCCTGGGCCTTCGAACAGCGAGGAGATAATAAAAACATCAAACAAAAATGTATATTTACATGAATCCGAAATCGTAAAGTTTTCGAATAGTAGCCGTAGCCAAACCAGTAGAAACACTGGAAGAAAATAGCTTAAACTGCAGCGGCATGAACTTTTATATCGACAGTCAAGCAGCACTTAAGGCAATAGTCTCGCATAGCACAACATCTAAATGTGTGATAAGAGTGTAAGCAATCCCTGGAAAGAATCGAGATAGCGCGAAGAATAGATCTATATTGGATGCATGGATATATAGGAATAGATGTCAATGAAAAAGCGAATGAACTAGTTATCGTGGACACTGCCTTCTGGCGTCACATGTTTTCGAATTAGGCTTTGTTCGCCTTTGATTCCAGTTATTAAGTGTGATCCAGCTATCACTTCTAGAAGCAGCAAGCGGTATAGGCCCTAGAAAACTTTTAGTATTTGCCAACAGTAACAGTATGGACTCATTCAGGCTATGGTTTCATCCAGACTATGTGAGGTCCTCCAGGGCCGGCCAGTTCAACATTTACGGTACTTGAAATGGTGCCTACCTTGCAAGCATAAGCTGTTGGTGAAGCATAGTCATAAGATAATTTGTTATCAAAAAGTTATCGATAACACACAGAAAAGTTATCGATATATTATTAAAATTATATCAGTTTGTTTTAGGAAACATAAAGATTTTTATCGGAGTACTACCAATTTGTTGTCGGCTTGTTATGGAAAGTTATCGATTCCTTTATCAAAAATGTATCGATTTTCTACCGAAAAGTTATCGAATTTTATGAAAGTGCTGCAAGTTTGTGATCGGCATGTTATCGATTTGATACGACACTTTTTATGAGACAGATACCTATCATATATATTATTTCTAATTGCTGTTTTTATGTACGGGTCCCTTTTTCGCTCTTATTTGGAATCCAAATCTATAAATAAAGTTTTGGCTGTAAAGATGGAGATTCGGGCTATTAGCGAGCTTTTGGCAATTTTAGTCGTAGTGCTTTTGTTCAGCTATATTTTATTAAAAAAATTTGTAAAAAATAAACGATTGTGAGCACACAAAGAAATCTAATTATACTATGGCACTATTGTGAATATTTGCACTGCATTACCGGCAGTTGCTATCATACGCCAGATGGCAGCGCAACTGTAAGTTTTAATTGATTGATAGAACAACTGATTTCTGTTGATATTTGATAAGATACTTTTATATTGGTTGCGCAAGATGTGTGCGGGTCCGGCTCGTATAATTTTAATATAAAATCGACGACAAATGTGTAACCCTTCTATTACAAGCCGATAAGAAACCAATAAAAAACCGTTGATTGGGCAATCACAAGCCGACTACAAATCGATAAGTCGACAATAATTATTCATTATCGATAAAAAGCCAATCATAAAAGCATATAGGTTATTGTCAATACGATCTTCTCAAAAGACCTGGAATTATTTGTGTCTGTTAAAGTTACCTCCGTTGTGGATAAAATTCAATCCTTGGAATCAATTCCTGGAAACAAATAAGTTTGCAGACGCATACCTGTATGTCATCACTTTGAAGTTCACGATTTCTTGGTACTCACACCGTTTTTCACCGTCATGAACGGTATTGAAGCCTTCGGCACAGTCGAAGACAGTCTCCTAATTTATTTGTTGTATTATATTTACTAATTTTTTATTTAATGTTGCTCCAGTATTTATTGTTTTGTACTTTATTTTTTACAATTTGAGTTTGCAATGGTTTTTTGTTGTTTTCAGTACATGCGCTCCAGAACGCCGAGTTTTAATGGTTCACTTTATTCCTCTAGCCGCAAGGTTTGTTTTTTTCCTTAAGTTTATATTATTTTTCTTATATTTTATTTTTGTACATAAATTTATATTTTAATATTTAATTTGGACTTGTTTTTCCTTTTAATAAAACTTAAACACAATTTTTTAATTTTGTATTTTATTAAATTTCCGCTTTCGATACATAAAAGTCATACACCACACATACACACACACTCAATTCACTTTCCAAAATTTAAGAGCAATAATGTAGTTAATAAATTATATAAGTAATTGCTTAATTAATAAGAAAAGAAACTATATACATATGTATATAAATATACAAAAAATTAAAAGAGTTGGGTATTGTAATTAGATTACAGTTATATCGTTCAAGAATTTTAAGAATCAATCATTATTTAGTTCGCAGAAGATGAATTAGTTTAAAAGTAAATATTTTTTCCAATTTCAATCATTGCTTCACCGGTAGAACTAAATGTATGTGAAGTGCCCACGGTTTGATTGTCCTAAGGTTAGGATATGTTGTGCGGCAGCCACTCAGTTAAGAATGAAATGACTCGATGGAGCTATAGTGAGCTCTGCTCTGCACTCCCTGGTATCTGTCATTGAAAGGTCTATCGACCTCAAAGAATATACACTGGTGACTTCCTTGGATATAACAGGGGCCTTTAATAATGTTACTCCAAAGGCATTTACCTGGGCTTTAACGAATCTGAGCATAGACACATGTCTAGTTGAGTTTATACACAAACTTCTTACTCGAAGAAAGATTTGCACGGAGCTTGGTGGCCATACGGTCCAGAGGATGGTAAATAGGGGCGCCCTGCAAGGAGGTGGTCTCTATCCATTGCTTTGGGTGGTGACGGTCAGCCAGCTAGTACAACTCATGGATCGGAGTGGTCCTAAGGTGATTGCTGATGATGATATTTGTGTTGTTATGCAGGGCTCTGCAATCTAATAGATACAGCTTTATCAACCATTTGCAACTGGGCAAAAAGCTCAGGGCTCGGGGTAAATCCGGATAAAACTGAGTTTGTCCTCTTCACAAGAAGGTACAAAACGCTGAATCTCATACCTCCCAAGGTTGACGGCGTAAACCTAGTTTTCAGCGATAAGGTGAAGTACCTAGGAGTCATTCTGAATAGGAAACTACTCTGGAGAGACAATATTGACAGGGTAAATAAATCAACAAATGTGTTGTTTTCTTGCAAAAGGGCAATTGGAGTCTCGTGGGGTTTCTCTCCAAAAGTAGTACATTGGATCTATACAACCATTGTGTGCGCCCAATTCTTTTGTATGGAGTTCTGGTCTGGTGAACGGCGCTCACAAAGGCCATGAACCTCAAACGCTTACAAAAAGTCTAGAGGAGTTGGGAGCTCTGTATTAGCGGCGTGTAGGTTTCTTATTATTTTTATTTAGTTTTGTATTTTAGTTACTTTGAACTTTGTAATTTTTAAATGTATTATCAATATTTTAAGTTTCAATATTGATTTTTCAATTTTCAAAAATTTTCATTATGGTGAAAAATTTAAAAAAAAATTTGACGCATACTTTTAGGCGTTTTAAAAAATATAATTTAAAGTTTTGTTATAAAATAAAAACGTGGTTTCAATTACTATACGCGCTCTTGTTTCCACTCCCACGGATGAAATCAACACTATCCTACACATGTCACCACTTGATTTGGTGGCTAAAGAATCAGCCGTTATCGCGACCCTACGGATTAGAGTAACTGGTGGCTGGAGGAACGGAGGTGGTGGCCACTCTAATATCTTGAGCACTGAAGCCCCAGTTTCAATACCAGTTTTCACTGATTATTGCACTCCCTGCAACATTTTCACTAAGTATTACACAGTGCGCATTCCCACACGGCAAGAATGGGCGAGCATGCAGCATGCTGTTCGTGGTGCCATCAACATATTTACTAATGGATCCAAGCTCGACGGGAAAGTGGGGGTGGTATCTTTTCACCGGACCTGGGATTGGATATCTCCTTCCGGCTTCCTGACCATTGTAGCGTCTATCAAGCGGAAGTCTTAGCAATACGCGGTGCTGTAAATCAGCTGCCACTTGTGCCTAAAGACGGGAGAAGGGGGATAATTTTCTCGGACAGTCAGGCCGCGCTAAAGGCCTTGAACTCATGTGTCGACAACACAAAGTCGATCACTGAATGCCGCAGATCTCTTAATGAGATGGCCCAGCAATTCAGGATTAGCCTTGTATTGGTACCTGGTGACAGGGATATTGAAGGCAATTGTGTAGCTGAAGAGCTGGACAGGAAAGGTACGACCGCCCACATCCTTCCTGAAAGTGACTCAGTAGGTATACCAATGGCCTCTTTTAAGGTCCGTGTGAGCACGAACACTATAGGTAGGGCGAATATGCTCTGGTCAGCGCTTCCTACATGCGAGACACCAAAGTTGGTGGGGCCATCCTATGATAAAGGTCGCACTAACACTCTCTTGACCCTGAATAAATCAGGACTTTCGACCCTGATAAGGGTTCTTACCGGTCACTGCTTGATAGGTACTCACGCCGCTAGGATGGGCGTCATATCGCACGATTATTGCCGCAGCTGGAGATGTATTGAGAAGGAGGAAAGCGTGCAGCACCTGTTGTGCCACTGTCCGGCACTGAACAAAAGAAGGTTGGCCGCTTTCGGTCCACATTAGTTGAAAATATAATTCCCGCGGCCGCCTACCACAACGAAGGTCCTGGGTTCAAGTCCTGGGCAAAGCAACAACAAAAATTAAGAAAATTATATTTCTGCCATAAAAAGCCTCTGACTTGCAGCCGCCGTTCGGAGATTAAAAGGAGCAGGACGCAAATCAGAAGCGAAGACCTGCCTAGATGTCCTCGGAGGTTTATTTTATTTATTTATTTATTTTTTTTTCAATTTTGAAAATAAGCTACGATAAGTCCAATTTCGAACTTCAAAAGCTAATATCTATGTTTTGTAGGCTAAGTTCGAAAAACGTGGGCATTTCATTTTTCTCTCCATAAAATTGGTTTGATCCATTACTCAGAAAAAAGTGACGTTGCCAGATTCTCTTGACAACACCTGTGAAAAATGTCTGCCAACTAAAATAAATAATTGCAACATAATTAGAATTGCTAAAGAAGTTATAACGGTCCAACTCTGCTACAGTCGAAATAAACAGAATACAATTTATATATTTAATTTTCCAAAATTTTCCAGCACTACCGTACCGTTAGCCCCGGTCTAATTTTACGTGAATATGGCCGTCCAAGCGGTGAAGATATTTCACGTATTTATACATACAGCTACTTGACCGACGCTCCACACTACTTACGCAAACCAATTGATCCATATGATAAGATGCCTTTGTCACCACATTTTCACCGGCCGCCATCGTATGCCACCAGCACTGGGGGTTCAACGGCTGGTAGCCGTCCACCATCGCGTCCTCATTCGCGGAGCCGCAGCGCTATGAAAGTTTTGGTAGATGCAATACGTTCGGAAACACCGCGTCCCAAGAGTCCTGCCATGAACAACGAAGAACCTATAGAACTGTCACATTATGCAGCTGCTAAGAAACCACTACCGGGAGAGAAACCGAAAATTGAGAGGGATGATTTCCCAGCACCGCCGTATCCTTATACGGATCCGGAACGTAGACGTCGTTACAGTGATACTTATAGAGGTGTGGCTACATCGGATGATGATGATGAAGTTGATAATATGAAAAATGGTGGCATTGAAACGTAAATACTAAAAAAAAGCAACATTAATATAATATTTACATACATATATACATTTTATGTAAAAACTAACCTCATTTTTTTTTTGCATGTTCATCTATAGGCGCCTGCAACGTGAGGCTGAAGAGTTGGAGAAATTGAATTCGGGCATTGGTTCAGCAATTGCTAAAGATTTAAAAGAACATGCTAAATATAGGAAATGGAAACAACAAAACTTAGATCCGAGAAATGCATCACGTACACCATCGGCAGCCAAAGAACCTATACTTAAATTGAGGTATGTTGAGAAGCACTTTCGAGTATACCCAGTAGTTCTAGCACATAGGGTATTACAGCCTAATTATTTGGTTAAGGAGGTCGCACATTGAAGTGTCGGCGCAAAGAAAGTCTCATTTTAAAAAACAACTCAATTTATTCAAAATTATTCGAAGTTTTCTATGTTTGACGCTTTTCATATTTCAATGAAATTTTAGTATAGCGACGAATATTAGCAGTTCTATACATCACTATGCTGCTATTAAACAAATGCACAACAACAATAAAGCAAGCAGTCACACTTATGTACATGAACACATAGCAAGCATGCACATAACCAGCAGCCTGAAGAAAGAGAAACAATCACACATCACGTTGTCATCAGCTAAGAGCAGAAGTTGTTACTCACACATACACACGCATATAGCTAAATAATAAAATATGAGATACAACTGTTCCAGAAGGCATCTTCGTTAAAAGTCTAGACCTTAGGAGAAGTAGGTAAACGAGGCCAACTGAGAGTATAAAAGCGGCTCGGTGGAAGCCATAATCAATCAGTTTGATTTTAACACGCTTTAGCGAAATGCGCGAGTATTGGAATTGTGTAGTACTACTCCCAAAGTAGGCCTAATAAAGACCATTTTGTCATACTGAATATTGAAGTTATTTATTCGACAGTTCAGCGATTCGAACGTTAACAAAAGGTGCATAATTATCAGGAGTTTCCCAAAATTTTTTACAGTATTATAAAACAACTCAACTCATTCAGAACTATGCGAATTTCAATATTAAGCGATTTTTTCCTATGCTCGACTCTTTTCTTATTTCAAGGGCTGAGCAAGAGCAAAGCTTAAAGGCGACCGATTGCTTTTGTCTTCTCTCTAGATAGTCCAGCCGAGTCTTGACGATTCTGTCTAGCAATCATATTCTCTATAATTTTCGTTCGGCTCATACGTTTCTTACGTTAATCAAAGGGGAAAGCGAAAAGATTTGTCAAATAAGATAATACTTTTAAAAATTTATTAATACTGTGACGAATATTAGCAACACTAAGGTATACTATCATCTCTAAGCCGATACTAAGCAGTCACTTGTATCTACATAAACAAATCAATCATTATGTCTAGACATATGTACATACAAGAAGCGGAGAGATATGCACAAACACATGCATATATCTGAGATACTCACAAAAGTAGGCGATCATCGGTGGAAGATCACTCACATATGCACGCGCATATGAGAAGCTATAAACGTGCATCTGTAGTTTATAGCTGGTGAGTTTATAGCTGTAAACAAGTAGTAAATTCTAGAAGAAGAAACGCCTAGAAATATGCAAACAAGGAAACCGAAGAGTGTAAAAGCAGCACCAGTTGAGGGCTAGTTAGTTTGATTTAAGCACGCTATTGGTTGCGAAGTATAAGTGTTATTGTGAAGTACTTTAATAAAGACCATTTAGCATCATTGAATATTGGAGTTATTAATTCAACAGTTTAGCGATACGAACGTTAGTAGAAGGTGTGAAATAAGCGGAGTTTCCCTAAATTCGTTACAATACTTAAGATTACTACTGGGTATATACATATATACATAAATAAATTAGCTTTGTTTTATATATTATAATTAACATATTTTTCTCCAATTCAAATCAGATACGAATCACCAATTGGAGCATCACCATCACGCAACTTGGATCATCAAAAACCTTTTTACGAAGATGAACTGTTTGATCGATCAACGAGTTATAGAGGATCGTTAGGCAAATCGCTTGGTAATGCGCCTAGCTACAACGGTAAGGGTCAAATAAATGTAGAGAAATTACTGCTTATATATTTTATATAGAAAAATATTGTCAATAAACACTTAACGGCATGTAGGTATATCTCTGAAGAAGTTAATTTTACAGACTAGCTAAGTATTAGCTGTATATTCCCTACGTAGAAAAAAATTAAAGAAAGCGCGGGATTTACAATACCGTAAAAATTGCTTCGAAATAATGTTCAACTTATTTAAAACATGTTTAGGAAATATCATGAGCGAGGATTCAGTTATTTTAAATATTCACCCCTATTCTGCATTACGACGGAATCGTAACGAGAAGAGGAAGAGCAAATGATCTTTCGAAATGAGCTGTTTGTACGGAAGGTGTGAACATTGGAACAAAATAATTTAAAGAAAATTTGTAAAAAAAACACTGAAAAACGTTTATATCTTAATATCCATTCCATTTTGTACAAAAAAAAAAACAATAGAATATATTGCCGCAGTGTTATATTTTTTTGAGTGAAGTTCTTTCATAATTGTATGTGTTTTTTTGTCGTTCTTTTGGCCAATTCCCTGCCGTGGCCACCAAGTTTTGTTAAAACGGATTCCTGCACGAATATAATTGAACTTAAAAGTGGTAAAGTTTAATGACTTATTTTCTTATTTAGGTTCAAAAAAAAAATGTCGACTTAATAAGGATGCTTTCAAGTATGTGTTAGATGCTTTTGCGGGGCAAATACGTCCAATGACTTCGACATCGACGTTGTTTTTGACTTGGAAACATATAAAAAACAGTCATCATCAAGCCTTTTACGTTTCTTAACAAGTTTTACTTACATTTTTGTTAAAATTCTGTTATAAATCAATAAAAAAAAATAAAAAGAAAATATTTTTCCGCCAACAAATTTGCAACTTAGAAAAACGGAACTATGATCGAAATGCAGAATACACAAAATCGAACGATTCGAAGTTGGATCGAAAGAGAATACCAAAACTGCCAAATCGAAAAAATTCCAATCCAAGTCGAAATGCAGAATAGGGCTGATTAACTATAATTGTTTTCCTACATCGTAAAATCTGTTATTGTTGAAAATCGATTATAACGGGAAAGGATGAAAATGCATAATACTATACGATAAACCCATTTTCTTTGTATTGGACCAAACCAATTTTTTAAGAGACTGAACTCTAAGCAAAAAGCGAATTCACCTTTTTTTTCGAAGTTGGCTTCTCAAACATAGATTGGCCTTCGAAACTTGAAAACGTATTCTTTCTAATATAGTGTAATAATTTATTATATTTGAAGAAGTAAAAATATAGAGACCACGCCATATTTTCTTATTTAAACTGAATACGTTTTTTTCCTTCGAAGATTAAATCATGGTTCAAAATCTTCAAAGATCTTCGCAATTATTAAAACTGATAAATTTTGAAAAGTTCACAAAATAGTTGCGGGTTTGATGATGGCACACATGTATACCCATGCCTTTAGATTCGCTGAATCCAAATCTACTATCTCAACAGGCCTAACGGGTCTCGGTCGGCTCAAACTTCAAAAAACACTTAAACGCGGTTGATTGTTTCAAATTTTCGAGGTTAGCACCAAAATACGATCCGGTCAGATAATTCTGTCATCAAAAAGGGATTCAATGAATCTAAGAGCATAGGAAATTGGATCCGCCAACTTTTTGTGTAGCTTCGTAACTTAGAGCTTTTAATTTGTTCGAATATGTATTTGCCGTTTTACGCCTTATATACATTAGGGTGGGTCGATTTGTATGGACGAAAGTTAGCCGATATCGCGCCATCGATTTTTCGATAGGATTTGGGCTTAGGAAAAAAAGTTCCACTACGCTTACCCAAAAAAATAATTTTCGAGCCTGCGAAATTTAATTTTTTTGACTTTTTTTCGACATTGATTTTTAAGGTTTTTTATGATCTACTTAAAAAAATTTTCATATGTATACCCTGTCCGACCCAAAAATGTCCACTAAAAACGTTGTCGATAACAGTTTAAAAAAAATATTTTTTCAAAAAACTGTTATCGCCAACGTTTTTAGCGGACATTTTTGGGTCGGACAGGGTATACATGAAAATTTTACAATCAAATGAATATTTTTTTAGTAGGTCATGAAAAAACTTTAAAATGAAATTTCGGAGGCTCGAAAAATTTTTTTTTGGGTATGCGTAGTGGAACTTTTTTTCCTGAGCCCAAATCCTATCGAAAAATCGATGGCGCCATATCGGTTAATAAATCGACCCAGTCTAATATACATACCTGTTATATGTGTCGACGCTACCGCAAGTTGAAAAAGAAAGCTAGGCGCCTTTACAGGAACAAAAAGATCTTGTAACCGACGTTCACAGAGTACTAAGGTTATGCAGGGAGCACTTCTCTGCTCTCCTAAATGGAGAAAACGAGACCACGATGTATCGCTCAGGGATGATGAACACGATTATGCAATCGATAATGATGAAATTAATGTGATGTTATGTAATATGACGAAGTCAAAATGGCAATAACCAGTTTGAAAAAACAACAAGGCCGCGGACGCTGATGGATTGTCAGCGGAGCTATTCAAATTCGGCGACGAGGAGTTGGTAAGGCGTATGCATCAAATTCTTTGCAAAATATGGTAGGACGAGTGCATGCCTGACGATTGGAATCTAAGTGTTCTTTGTTCAGTCCACGGGGGGATCCCGCAAATTGCGTCAACTATCGCAGAATGAGCTTTCTTAATATCGCATATAAAATCCTATCAAGTGTATTGTGCGAAAAATTTAAGCACACCGTGAATCGGCTGATTGGCCCTTATCAGGACGGCTTCAAGCCTGGTAATCTATCATCGACTATACGGCAAATCTTGGGAAAAACTTGCTACAAAAGAATTGACACAGATCACCTCTTTATCTATTTTAAAGCCGCATTCGGCAGCACGAAAACGCGCTGCTTATATGCCGCTATGTGCAATTACTAGCGTATGCTGATAACATTGATATTATCGACCTGAAAACCCGCCCCCTAAGTTCTGCTTACTCTAAACTGGAAAAGAAAGCTGAAAATATTGGTTTGATAGTGAATGAGGACGAAGTACCTGCTGACATCAAGCAAAGAGTCAGCGCATTTACGCCGACGAAAATCACACTCTACAAGATATTTATCGCACCTGTCCTGATATATGGTGCATAAGCATATATCATGACAACATCAAATTAGGGAGTGTTCGAAAGAAAAGTTCTACGAAAAGTTTACGAACCTGTACACGTTGGCGACGGTGAGCTATGAAGAATATTTAATGATGAGCTGTAGGAGCTTTACGCAGACATCAAGATACTCCAGCGAATTAAAACACAGCGGCTACGCTGGCTAGGCCATGTTATGCGAATGAAAGATGATGCTCCGGATAAGAAAGTATTTTTATTGAAACTCGCGTATGGAAGCAGAGGAAAGGGCGGCCCTCACTGCGCTGGAAGGACCAGGTGGAAAACGATTTAAATTCCCTTGGTGTCACCAATCGGCGCCAGTTAACCTAACGAAGAATCGACTGGCGCGCATTGTTGGACGACCATAACCGTTTAAACAATTAAGCGCCAATTAAGTAAGTATGCACATTAGGGTGGGTCGATTTGTATGGACGAAAGTTAACAGATATCGCGCCATCGATTTTTCGATAGGACTTGGGCTCAGGAAAAAGTTCCACTACGCATACCCAAAAAAACTAATTTTCGAGCCTGCGAAATCTCATTTTTTTTTTTTTACTTTTTGCCGACTTTGATTTTTAAGGTTTTTTTCATGACCTACTAAAAAAATTTTCATTTGATTGTAAAATTTTCATGTATAGCCTGTCCGACCCAAAAATGTCCCCTAAAAACGTTGTCGATAAAAGTTTTTTGAAAAAAAAAATATTTTTTATTATTTTTTTTTTTGTTTTCAAAAACTTTTATCGCCAACGTTTTTAGCAGACTTTTTTGGGTCGGACAGGGTATACATATGAAAATTTTTTTAGTAGGTCATGAAAAAAACCTTAAAAATCAAAGTCAAAAAAGTAAAAAAAAAATGAAATTTCGCAGGCTCGAAAATTATTTTTTTGGGTATGCGTAGTGGAACTTTTTTCCTGAGCCTAAATCCTATCGAAAAATCTATGGCGCGATATCGGTTAACTTTCGTCCATACAAATCGACCCAGTTTAATGTACATATATAGGCTCGAAAACAACAAAAAAAATCGATTCAAATACTCTTTTTTTTAACTCAATATATGAAGAAAAAAAGATTAGAATAAGTAATTTCAAACTTTGGAAACCAATATCTATGCTTTGAAGGCTAACTACGAAAAACGACCAAATTACTTGTTTGCTTACTGATCAATATCCTGAAAAAATGTGTTCTGGTGCAACTCCCAGAAAAAGGTGATTTTGTCGTAAATCTCTTCCAGAAATAACCATTTTATTTTTTATTTTTTTCTCTCCACTATCGATCAGAACTCGTAAAACTAAATTTTTCATATTTGATTATTAAATCAAATTTTAATTTTTAAATTTTCTAAAATTTTATAAATAAGTGCTTCATACATATGTATGTATGTATGTATTATTTAAATTTTGCTTTTATATAAATACAATTAAATACGTATTTAAAATATATAGCGATACATTCCTACCGATCGCCACCAAGACCAGGATATGGATTGAAAACTTCGACTTTGCCACCATCAATACGTAATGGCTATAGCTCCGTAAGTGTGTTGTATTAACAAAAAAAAAAAAAAATGCTGCTTTTATGGTGCCATAGTCATGCAAAATTGGCTCTTTCAAATTGTTTGGTGATTGGTGTTTTTCGTACTAAGCTTCGTACATACTACATTTGTATTGCATACAAATACATTCTCTTGTGATTAACAACACTTTATAATGCCATTAACAATAAAAAAAAAAATATAACAATGCTTAACTGAAAATAACCGATTATAGTTTAGCAAATATGTATGTATTTTTCTTAAGGGGAAATAATAAGCTTTGCAAGGAACCTAAACTCGATTCTCTTATAGTGGACTTTTGCAAGATTCAGATTACCGCAAAGTTTTGGTTGACTGTATGTAGATTACCAGAGCGGCCGTGTTGGAACATACGATCACGGATCGAATGCGATACAAAAGAAAATTACGTGATATGTCAGTCGTATAAGTTAATAACATACGATAGCAAACATATCTCGGTTTATTTTGTATGAATTGCTCTTTTTAGGATCAAAAGTACGTTTGAACAAATTTTAAATTCATAACAGATATACAATCTTCGAATCGGTTATAAAAACAAGTGATAAGTCGAAACGAGCACGGATGTTACGACTTGGCCCCATGTATGACGTCGCGCTGTTAAGGTCGCAATATGCTAGACAGAACCTTTTCTGCGATATTAACCAGGGCCGAAATCGTGTTATATGATCCACCAACGAAATCAATTTCTTAAATCACAAAAGCTCTGATGTGGCGAATCGGATTAAAGAGATACATATATGAACAAGTGACTACTTTTTTATCACTTTTAATGATAGTTTTAAGTATTCATACTTATCGTTTCGAAGAAATTGTTTTTCGATACGTGATCCTAAAACACGATTCGAGCCAAAACTGGCCCCCAGAGGTTTTAGCGCGTTATTTGGTCTCTCGTTTCTCATAGATTAGAGGTTTACTTTTTTTTTTCTTGTGTGTAACCTATGCATTTCCATTCATGGAGTAACAATTTTTGCCTTCTCTTTTTTTTTTTTTTTAAATAATGGATACATTTATTTAGTCATTACATCTTTTTGTTATTCCAGAATAATTATTCCTTATTGCATTCCTCAGGTGGAATACAAAAATTTTAAATTTCCTCTGTTGGAATAAAAAAATTCATAATTATTACTCTAGTGTTCGGTTCTTTCACATTGTTTCTTGTAAAATCGCCATAGGCTGGCCTCTGCAATCAAAAGTATAAATGATAGATACTCGAGGTATTTTCAAGCTAGTTTAAGCTACAGTTAGAAGTAAACTTACTCTGCCGTTTAAACTAGAATTAGTCTATGCTTTCACTAACTATACGTTTTGAACGTAGTTTTGCTGACAAAGCTCTTAGTTCCAGAATTATGTTGTTAATTGGAAAGAAATAAAATGTATAGCGCAGTTAGGTTTTAGTAAGAAAAGGCTCAAAAATTTGCGTTTCGGTGTAGCCGAACTATGAGCAAACTCAGTAAATCATAAATGATGCTTAATTTTCCCCTGAACGTTGAAATTTCATACCAAAGCCTACATTTAGTAAGTGTGATTTTTGAAAAACTCACATTTACTGAATCTAGCCCCAGGCTTCAGATTAAAAATCAAACGTCTTAAAAGTTTCAACTGTGTAATAACGGAACCTGTAGTGGAATTCACTAACTTTTTTAACCACATTTGCCATCTTTTTATTTGCGAATCGATAACTATAACGATTTCATTATTCAGTAACTATTTTGTGTCGATATTTGTTTATCGACGCTCAGCTGTGTTGTTAGATAAACGGCAAGTAAATTGGTTGCGTTAAAAATCACGAACTTAAATTTCTGGCAATTTTAGTTAAAAAGGAAAATCAAAACTTTAATTAAATACTTTCAGACACGAAAAGCTGCCTTATAAATCAAATGGCATTTGAGTACTTCCGTTTTACGTTTTACGTTTTATCACAAGATGAAGAATTACTAAGTCCATCGCCAGTGGACAGACACCTTCTTAGAGAAGTAGATAGCCCATTACACTTGAATGCAACGGAGTTTCGAAAGCCGTAACGACTAACCCCAAACTTGGCTCGTCATATTATTTCTCAACTTGATGGTCAATTAAGGGGTACAACAACAATAACTGTCATATCAACAGAGAAAAAAAAAGAAATTAATACCGCATTTACTTACCTTTTGTTAAAATATGTAAAAACTTGCACAATAATGACTTCTAAAAGCAGTTAGTATACGGAATTTATTTATTTTTGCCATTCCTTTTGTGCTTTTCGCATTATTTAGATTTCGTTAAGCTGTGCTGTCACCTTTCTACTATTAAAACGAAATCTAAATGTCATTTATTTCGAGTCGTTAAAACTAAGTTACTGAATAGTACAATCGATAAGACAAGCGACAAAATCGTTAATTAAAATCTTGACAAATGGCATCGTTATAAGTTAGTGAATTTCACTACTGATCGCATTTAAGTAGGTACTAGAAATTAATTAACAGCGTTGTTATTGAAGTTTATTGGGTTCTGTACCTACGAGAATAAAACACAAAACACTTTTTTCGAAATCAAATCTTTTTTACATTTGCTTAAAAATCTGAATATAAAAGTAAATTTGTGCAATCGCGATTCGTTATTCATTTATAAAATTACCGCTTTCAATAAGTATTCCTGCCTTACTTACAGTTAAAATATTTCCTATTCCAAGCTACTTGCTTTTGAAGTATTCGGCGTGCCTTAACACCACAATACTCCTGCAATTTTTACATAGGACTTCTTTGTAAAAAAATTTTAAAATGTTACCAAACATAAAACCAATTATCTCCATTATTTTACTTAGTTTTCAATTCAAATTTTGTGAGTTGTGAATTTTAACCTCTGAAAAAGGAATAAAAGTACCAAAATCGTGGCTACTGCCTAAAAAGGACCAAAATTGGAAAAAAAAATGGACCAACGGACCAAATGGGGTTGGAAGGGACCATTTTTGGTCCAAATGAACCAAAAGTGGCAACCGTCGTGGAGTGTGAAATACATCTATATTTATTATTATTAATCTTAATTAAATTAAACAAAATTTCGAGAATTTATAATGTAGATATTCACTTTTAAATTTTTCTCTGAACTGTTACTATATTTTTCTCTTCTCCAATGCTGCTTTGGCTTCATTTTCCTTCATGCTTACATACATACATGTAAAACGTCTGCGTATAACAACGTATATAAAAATGCTTATACATATATATTTATATACTACAAAATACATATATAATAAAAATTTGGTGATGGGTTAACAACTTAAAAAATCACATAAACTCAATGGTGTATTCAACGTCGTCTTACGGAATATATTTATGCGTATTTTAACGAATATTAATGTTACTTATCGTGATTGATGAATTGCATATTGATCTTTGTTCATTGATATCAACAACAACAACTTCAACCAAAATAACAACGCACACGCAATTTGTTTCATCCTCATAAAAATGGTAAACTCTACAAATCGTCGGATCATAATTTTGACTGTCAAATTAACATCACCAATCATATGCTTCATCTGCAATTCATTGAAAATTTGTTGCTTGGACGCTTCTATCATTTGCTTGGACGCTATTATCATTATTATCCAATTTGCGATCACGAACAACATTTTCTTCTTCGTCATTTTTATTGCATGTCACTACACAAAACAAAAACACATTTCACGAATATATAACGCACATTTACATTCTTTGTATGTCTGTGTATGTGTCTAATAGTGGTGAGCGCCTTGCGACATGTTCCTAAACCAGGATACGGCTTGGCTCCACGTTCTCACACATTTAGTGCATCTACTCCGGCCGGTGGTTCTTCTACTGTACAAACTGTTGCTACTGTAAGAGCTTTTTGAAAGTTAAAAATTGCTTGTTTTCCTGATTTCTATAGTTTTCTCTTTATTTTTCGTCATTGAACACTTAAACGTATTTACTTGCTTTTTATATTTAAATAGATGAATGTACCTACACAAGTGTGTAATAAATTGTTGCATTTATTTTTTCTTGTTTAAAATATATTTTGTTTAACTTCCTATCAAGTACTGAAGGCTTTGTGTCAAACTTTCTGAAGCTAAAAACCAAAAATTAATAAACAAGTTTTATCATGTAGTTTCTTCTTTTATATATTTTGGTTAATTTAAGAAAATGCTTCAATGAATTGTTTAACTAAGACATGAAAACCAATTTCAAAAACATTTTGGAAAAAAATACGAAAATTTGAGAAGTGTTTAAACTAGGGATGTCCGCATATTCGAATATACGGATATCCGTTGACACGCATAAAATCCGGATGGCATGGATATCCGGTTAATATTCGTTTGTGAAACTATTCGGATATCCCATTTATGAAGATCCGGTTAATAACCGTATTTTTTGTTATTCAGTGAAAGCAACAAGTTGATGTACCATATACATATCGCTTATTTACTTCAATAGTGTCATATATAAACGTACTCAATATCATGATCTATGTTGTATAAAAAAATCTTTGTGATAAATTAAAAATTTACCACGTGCTATAAAAATGAAAATGTGCCTTTATATGCGCAACATATGGAAGTTAAAATCTTTGAATGGCTCTCCTGGAAAATTATGTTTTTTGAGTTATGACACTATTGAAGTAAATGAGCGACATGTTTATTTAACATTAAAAAACAAAAAAAATTGTTTATGCTTGTAAAATTGTAGCTTTTTAATTTTTGACGTTAATTTAATAATCTACAAACATATTTTGAAAATAATTTTTCGATGTTTGCTTCGTTCAATTCTGATATGCAGATATTCAACTTTTATATTCCAGTATCCGGAACACGAATATCCGGATTTTCCGTTTACGTATCGGATATCCGCTGTTCCATTTACGAATCCGGATAGCCGGAATTTTTTGCTTAGCTATCCTGTTATTCGAATATCCGGTTTATCCGGATAGTTGAAAAATCCGGATGCAGTCCACAGCCCTAGTTTAATTCTTTATTTAGAATATACCGAATTGTTTACCGCGCAGTTTTGTAATGCAATCAAAGTATATTGAACAAAGTATGATTGAATTTGACTGAAAGAACCATAATGGACCATAATGTTGAAAAGAAAAAAATCTTAACCCATTTGAGATAATCATATATATTATTTCTAATTGCTGTTTTTATGTGCAGGTCCCTTTTTCGCTCTTATTTGGAATCCAAATCTAAAAATCAAGTTTTGGTTGTAAAGATGGAGATTCGGGCTATTAGCGAGCTTTGGGCAATTTTTGTCGTAGTGCTTTTGTTTAGCTATATTTTATTACAATAATTTGTTAAAAATAGACGATTGTGAGAACACAAAGAAATCTATTTGTACTATGGCACTATTTTGAATATTTGCAATGCATTACCGGCAGTTGCCACCATACGCTAGATGGCAGCGCAAGACTTATTGATAGAACACCTGATTTGTTTTGATATTTGATAGGAGATTTTTATATTGGTTGCGCAAGATGCGCACGGGTCCGGCTCGTTTTTATAAATTTTTAATTTGCGAAAGATAGCTTGTATTAAATAAGACAAAATAGTAGACAGGTACACTTATAATACTTCGCAGCTTACATGTCAATGTTGTTGTCGTCGTAGCGATAAAGTCACTCTCCGAAGGAGCTGCCTTTTTTAATACAACCCCATAGCTTTCTTTCAATGGCTTACGTCTTAGTTTGCAAGCTGGCTTTTTAAAAAAACATGGACTATTTTCCTTTCTTTGCTGTTGTTACACGCACCGCAATTTTCATCCGCTCATTTTCAGAAGTACGTCTACCTATGTCTAAATAAAATTGTAAGAGTATCCAGGGCACGACAAAGCTTTATAGCTTTACAGTTTCCGCCACCCAATTGTCAAACTCACCTTTCCTGTTAAAAATATGAATGTATCATACAAATATATAGCAGGCGAGTCTCAGGCGAACCAAAGTATCTAATGTAACTAAGGGGTGGGGTCATACTAAATCGTTCCCGAGATCATCGGGCTTATACCTTAATGATGCAGATTAGCATCAGACAAAGGACCATCAACATCGATAACATTCCCTTAAACCTTCGGGGAGTGTCCTTATCGCTACAACAACAACAATATGGACTTGTAAGCTGAGAAGTATTATGAGTACACATGCGCTTAATATTCCTGAAAAATTGCTATCGCAAATGTTGGTGTTTTATTTAAAAATATAAACTAGCTTTCACAAATTTAAAATTTGAAAAACTTATCTCAAATGGTTTAAGATTTTTTTTTTTCTTTTTTGACATTATACTTGGTAAAATTCTGTATGAGAGAACTTTCACAATTAATACACTTTGATTTTCATATAAAAAAAAATTATGCAAAACATGAATTTACCAAAAAATCCTTGAAAAATAATAGCTTGATGTATGTCGGTTTGTGAACTTTTTTCCTTTTTCTTTTATTCATATTTTTATGTAATTTATAGACAAAAAAATTGGTTCATAGTTTCGTTCATGGTGGAATAACCAGGTGAAGTAAGCCGTCAATTGTCTCGCTCTAAATTCTTAGTTCTGTCATTCGGCTATCTAAAAATTTTTCACCAATGTTGTCCCTGAAAAAGTGTTGTTTTTTTGCATTTTTCAGCAGTAAAATATGGTAGTTTTAGTACTTTTTTCACATAAAATAGTAAGTGAATATCGATTGACCTTTACTGGATTTAATTACAGATATTCATAATTTGAGTATCCTTCGTGTTGGCTTTCATAAGTAAGGGTGTGCTTAACTATTAGGGTCATATTGTTGATGTTTAATTTGTTCCTAAAAAATTGATACAGGTCTTTGTTGAAACAAACAATTTGTATTTACGTCATATCCAACAAGGATTTTCGCCTGTGCAGCGCTACTGAAGACTTTCGAGAGAAATGTTTTTGTCATTCCTGCATTAAGAACACCAAAACTGTCATATTACACCTTATTTATGTAAAAACTTCGCTAAAACAATGGATTTCTAAATATAGTTACAAAAAATAAAAATTGTAACTCACTGTTGTTGTTTTGCCCTAAAAATTAGACCACTAAGATAAGAGTAATGTTAAGTTATGGATTGTAATTTAGAATATATGTATCCGGCTCGATCGGAGCAGAATCTTCTGGTCCTAGACCGACTGCCGGGGGGCTAGTATATCCCCTGGCATATTTTAGTAATTAATAACTTGGTAACATTAGTAGATAATACATCACGAATTCAACTGTCAGGAGTTTTTGGGGGATCTTCTGATCAAGTTTGTATAAAATATTAGAAGGGCATATGTTTTAGTTCCGACTCTAAACGACAAATTAACAGAGCAGATGGCAATATGAATGCATTTTTAGGGAAGGAAACACATTTAGGAGTATTGTGGTCACTTCCAAGTTGAACTGTAAAACTTTTCACCGAACCCGAAATCCATTTAAGTGCGCAAAGTTACTATAGTTCAACTAAATAATGGATAACTCCCTTTTATGTCCGGTTTATCGATGAAAGCTTCAACTTCAGTTGAAGTTGAGGTAAGTTTACTTTAGACGCATTATTGAATTTTACTTTCATTTTATTCGATACCACACTCGCACTGGTCCTCTATATCCCCTTTTGTATTGGCGTAAGGTGACACTGATATGCTGAAAAAAAAACAGTTTCTGTAATGGCCTTCGTAGCAAGGTATTAATTTTTCTGCTACTATTTATTCAAAGCGGGTAAAAATTTTACTCTCTTCTCACCGTTGAAAATACATCCCTATAATTTCAGATAGCGTACATCTTCTGTCTTGTTTATTTACTTCACCTGGTTATTCCACCGTGGACATCACCTTTATTATTACATCTTGGTTGTGCTGATCGGATATTTTTCTCCTAGTTGAGGAAAAAGATAGTTCTCAATTCGCTCCCAATTGCCGTTCTCTAATAAGACTCCAATGTGCGATTGCACACTCAAAATAAAATATATAGCTTTTAATTTTACGTGCCATGAATATAATATTAAATATTTTTTTGTTTGGAAGTGGCTATTTACAAAAGAATAACTCCAGCAAAAATAATGTAATAGAAAGAACACAAAAGAGAAGAAAAGCAACAATAAAATAAATTTTTCCGACGAATAAGAAACAAAATTATTCGTCTGAAATCTTTATACAACGAAAATTTCTGGATGAATAGGGGCAGTCGTTTTATTTGCATACAGATCAACTAAGAATCCTGAAATTTCGCAAAGATTGGAGAATAATTGGAAAATGGTGAGCCTGAGAACCTTCAATTTCGACATCAAATATAAAAGTGAGAACTAAAATTTTGTACAACCTCTGAGATTTTTCGTTACGTTGTTAAATCGGTAGTTCGATGTTTTTGGTTCTATCCTTTTGAGACTGGTGATTTTGTATCCATTTTTGCTCAATATTGTTACTAAACAAGTCAAGGAATTGGAGCAAGATATTTCTGTTCAGTTTCCTTCTAGTTTCTAAAATATCCCGCCGTCATCGTCGACACTATTTCGTCACTAGGAGGATTTCGGAATTATTTTCAAAATTTCAGTTTTAGCTGCCATCTTACACATATTAGTTGGGTTCCAATGAAACCTGATCCAGATCTCGATAAAAACTCAACATGCAAAAGCAACAACAAAGTCGTGATGCTGTATTTATCTGCATCAACTTCGGATCTGCACCCGAACTCCAACATTCGTTTACCAAATTGGCCCATTTTCTTTCTTATTTTTCCAGAAAGTGAACCCGAGGCCGACCAATCCTAAATAAAAATTATTAATGATTGATTTCCTTTAAATTTTGTACAAGGGTCGTTCCCAGACTAGCTTATTATTGGAGAAACTTTTCTTTACGGGAAGTGGACCAGGGATCGACCTCATCAAAAAAATCTAATTTATGGGGCGATTTGCATGAAATTCTGTACAGGAGTACTCTTTGACTAGGTTAATATTTGTGAAACTTTTTATTCCGAGAAGTGAAACATGGGTCGACTTATTCTAAGAAAATCGTACTTATGATGCGATTTGCTTGAAATTTAGTACAGGATCTTCACTTCGATAAGCTTAATATTTGAAAAACTTTCTTTCTGGCATGTGGACCACGGGCCAACTTTATCTTATTTATAGTGCGATTCGTTTGAAATGTATTGTGTGGGCAGAATTTCGAAAAAAAAGCGATAGAAGTAATAATTGGAGAGAAGAAGAAAGCCAAGGTAAGGAAGAAGAAAGAAAGTGTTCGTAGTAAATGGAGATAAACTTTAAGAAATTGCGAGGGGAAGTTAGGAAAGAGAGGAAGCAATTGAAAGTAAGGAGATGAAGAAAAATAGAGAGGTTGAGAAAAAGGAAATAAAGTGGGTGTAGAAGAGAGAAAAATTGAGAATTTGAAAGGGGGAAGATACGGTGGAGAGACAGGGATCAAACATGGAGTGGGGAGATGCAACAAGTGTTTTTTTTTTTTGCAGAAGCTCTCATACAAATGACCCTTTTACTTTACTGGGATAGTAGTAACATCGCAGGAGAATGGGCCAATTATCTATCTCTGTCTATTCTAATTGCTGTTTTTATGTATGGGTCCCTTTTTCGCTCTTATTTGGAATCCAAATCTAAAAATAAAGTTTTGGTTGTAAAGATGGAGATTCGGGCTATTAGCGAGCTTTGGACAATTTTGGTCGTAGTGCTTTTGTTTATCTATATTTTATTAAAATAATTTGTTAAAAATAAACGATTGTGAGCACACAAAGAAATCTATTTGTACTATGGAACTATTGTGAATATTTGCACTGCATTACCAGTAGTTACTATTGTACGCTAGATGGCAGCACAAGCTGTATTGTACGCTAGATGACAGCGCAAGCCGTAAGTTAATAGAACAGTTGATTTCTGTTGATATTTGATAAGAGACATTTATATTGGTTGCGCAAGATGCGCACGGGTCAGGCTCGTCTTATATATAAAAATGAATGCGATCCTAAAAATTGCGTGAGTTTTATATAGCGTCGTAGGCGGTTCATACAAACAATGGTATTGAAATCGGTCGGTCAGGTGAAGCAGATTTTCTAAATTGAGAGAATGGGAGAGGGAGTTGTAGTGGCAGTAGAACTAGGAATGGGAGTGTGAGTGGGAATGACAGTGGGAGTGGGGCTGGGAATGGGTTTGGTAATGGGAGGGGGACGGTAAGATAGGGAAAGGGATAGACAACATTATAAGAAAAATGGAAAATAGAGTAGAAGAAAATAAAGTAGATAGTGAAGAGGGGAAACGAGGCTCAATTTTAACTGTAGGCAAACCAATTTGACCAACTACAAACTACTGAATAGAATTGCACCCAACTTCGCGCACTTATTCGTTTTTTTTCGGTGAATGGTATGGGGCGATGGGTGTGAAGTGAGTAAACAGGTGGAACAAATAAGGTTAGAAACGAATAACAATGATAAATAGAAGATAAGCAGAGATAATTGGAAAGAGAAGAATAATCAGAAGAGGCAGTCAACGGGACTTCTGACGAATATGCTAGTGTTGAATATAATCACCTGTTAGCTTTAAAAAATCTCAGTGGCTCTTTTACACTATCTAACAAATACAAACTGTCATAATACACGTTCTTAACATGATACAAAAAAGAAGGTAATTCCACTCAAATTTTTTTTGACGTATATGGGGATTTTTGAAGTTTCATAATGTTTGTTTTTTTCCCACAAGCGTTGCCATACCGTTACTGTTTAAGGGGAAATTGTGGTTTTTCGAGATGGAAATTTCCTTTAGGATGAAAACGCACTGGTCATCTGGAACAATAATAATATGCTTTAGCACGATTTATGTGCATATATATCGATTGAGAATACAGTAAGACATGCAATTTCATTGAAAAATAGTGGATAACGACTCACAAATTCGTTAATGACTCATATCTTTATGGCAGCTTGACCCCTAGACAAAAAAAAATACACGAAAAATCCTGTTTTTCTAGCATGGCCCTATTATCATGCCCCTACAGTGAATATTTCTTAAGGCATGTTCAGAAAAAGTGTACCTCCAAAGTCTGCACATCTATGTCAATGCTAAAAGGGCACAGAACGTGTATAGGCGGGGCTGCCCCAAGGTGACCCCTGGTACAACGGGCAAAAACACTCTCATAACTAGTGGCTAACCTGCAGAGCTACAGGGTAATGTTCTCCTTAAAAAATTGTTTAACAATTCCCTCCTAAAGCACAACGCTGGAATTATACGATAAATAAAAAAATAAAAAATGTGGACTTGTAGCCAATTTATCAAGAAATTGCGGTGTCGGTTTATAAGGACCTCCTATGAGCAAGCAATTAACAAACGTGTATGTTTTGTCACAATGTTCTGAGCAAACGTACGGACATTTAAGAATGCTATATTCCCTTGCTTTGCATACTTCGAACCATGTTTTTTCCACCAAACTCTCTCTGATTTTGAAACATTAGAGATTGAAATAATAAATTTTCAAGAATGGTGCTTTCGTAATAAACTATCCATTATATTGATAAATGTTGTTCGGTTACCTGCTGTAAAATTAGGTCACCACTTAAGACTACGTATTCTATTTCTGATACTGTCCTTAGATCCAGTAATAAAATCAAAAACCTTGGTGTTGTATTTGACTCAAATTTTACATTTACTGAACATTTGAATTATTTCATACCTAAGGCGTATTCCTCGTTAGGGTTTATTCGGCACAGCAGCTCTGAATTTAAGGATCCATATACTAAACAATTACTTTATAATACATTTATAAGATCTAAATTGGAATATGCTTCCATAATCTGGAATCCGTTTTATAAAGTAGATACTAATATAATTGAAAAGGTTCAAAAAAAGTTTTTAAAATTCGCCTCGTCCGGTATTAGGTTTGATTTACCTATTCCATCTTACGTTTCTCGTTGCAAATTGATTAATTTGCATACTCTTGCCAGTAGAAGACTGATTTCCGGTTTAGTAGTTCTTCGTGATGTCTTAAATGGAGCTATAGACTGTCCATATTTATTACATTGCATAAGACTTAATGTTCCAACACGATGTCTGCGTCATAATGATTTATTTGCAGTTGACCTTTGCAAAACAAGGTATGCTCAGAATGAACCTATTATCAGAATATTAGCTGAGTTTAACTTGCTATGTAGAGAAATAAATTTAGGTATATTTGCTAATCGAATGAATTCAAACAAATACTATGCTTGTACTATTCATAAACTTTTTAATTATTAATTCTTAGTCTGTAAGGTATGTAAACCATTGACTTAAATTTCATATATAAAAAACACGTGTCACAACATTTTCGGCCGCGATGTACTCCTAAACTACTGAACCGATTTTGAATTTGTTTTGCACCCCGTGTGTAGTTTGATCTAACTTGAGACATAGGATAGGTTATATCTCAGTTCATAGTCGCAATATTATTTTATTGCAAATTTTTTTATTTGTTTATACGTAATAATAAAATGTTAGAAGGCGGAAGGGCAGAGTTAGACGGAAAAGGCTAATTAAAATGTATGCTGATAGGCCAAATATAGGGCAGAACAACGTCTGCCGGGTCTTCTAGTAAATAAATAAATAAACAATTTTCGGGAGCTCGAAAAACTTATTAAAAACCTTCTTTTCTAGGCTGATATTTCGTATTAAAATATTTCCAAGGCATGGGGCTCATTTTTTTCTTTTTTATTTAAAATAACTATGCAAGTAATTTAATCGTATTCGTTAATATGAAATCTCATCAAAAATATCGCCGCAAAAGTCAAGTGGCTAACGTCACACTAAATGGAACTACCTCAATTTTTTGTATCATGGTTCTTAATATGAAGCTACAAATACTTTTTGTTTGCTTTCAGTAATCAACTTTTTTTGTACATTTTTTTTTTATTTTGCTGTGTTTTAAACCTATTAATATATATTTATTTATATTTTTTTTGCTTCCGTTTTTTATGTTGGCACGGCATGAAGTTGTATATTTACATTTACTGTTTTCGATCTTAATTTGCACATTTGTAGATTTGTTAACTTATTTAATTCACGAGGGTACTATCTACTAGTCATACGCACATACAAAATTCAGTTGCTATTTAAAATTCAACAACATGAAAACAAATTTTTAAACCATTTACTTTTACCTACATATTAGGATTTTTCATATGGAGGTCTGGTGGATAAAACTCATAGTACAGATTTAAGTTGTGGAAAATCGGAAGGTTGGTATTTATTTACTTAAAATTTTGTTCTTTTAATAAGTTCTTTGCCAAATTTTTTTAAACAATTTTTGTTTATCTTGCAGCTTCAGTTGATTCCATTACCGATGGTGATAGGCGCGCCTTGGTAAGCGCAATATATGAAAAAATCTCGCCTTATATCGTTTTCATATTTTTTTATCTCCTATCTACATATTTATAGATGGGTGGTGAGCTTCCTGCTTCTAGCACATATTCGGGCGTTTTATCCTATCATTATCCACAAGCTGGTCTAATACGTCGCAGCTTACCTAATATGGCACATTCATTGCTCGTTCATGAACCGGCTAAAATTTATCCTTATCACTTATTAGTCATCACAAATTATCGTCTACCAACCGATGTTGATCGCTGTAACTTAGAGGTAAATAATCTTCAAAGAACGGGGGCTTTGTCTCCGGTTGAAACTAATCGACTTCAGAGTGGAATATAACAATCGCTTTTAAACAATCTATCCAGCTCTTGATCACAATCAAATCTCACTGCAACGATTCGGATCAATTCTATAATAGTTGGCAGCACTCAACTATTGTTGTAGCGATAAGGTTTCTCCCCGAAGGCTTTGGGGAGTGTTATCGATGTAATGGTCACCTGCTGGATACAAAGCCGGTACGCTCCAGTAACACAGCACCATTAAGGTGCTAGCCCGAACATCTCGGAAACGATTTATATGGCCACATTAAACCTTCAGGCCATCCCTCCCTCCACACCTCCTAGTTCCATGAGCAGCTTGGGGTCGCCAGAGCCTCGTCTGTTAGTGAAACAGGATTCGCCACGTATAGGTGAGGTTGACAATTGGGTTTGGAGAAGCTATACATTGCGCTGGCAACCTGAAAGGGATGCGCTACACAGCCCCTTGAATCTGGTATTTTAGTCGCCTCTTACGACAGGCCTACCTACCATGGGTATATTCTGACCCCTACCCCGCTGGGAGAGCAGCACTCAACTCACTCATTTGCACACATGTTATTTACAAGCTTTAGTTCCCGAATAGTCCCTAAATTTTAGTTTAAAATTCAAAGCAAATTATATATAAGTCATCATGACGTTGCGAATGAGTATGTGGGAGACCTGTAATACGAAAACTCGAAATTGTCGCTATACGGTCCGAAGATGTAAAAATAGTCTTTAGCTTATCAGATCTTTATACGAACGTGAAATACTCCCAGCCGTGCGATTAAACCAGACATACATTGTTCTCTATCTATGCTCCGGCCTCACCTCTGTCCCACCATCTTCTTTCTCTTACTTTCTCTCCCTTCTACGTTTTTCAAAGTTACCTTAATCGGCTCATCGTCGTGTGATGGCAGCGTACTCCGCCATCCACACCGAAGATCCTGTGTTCACGCCCGGACAAAGCTACATCAAAATTTTCGAAACAAGTTTTTTCAATTACAAGAAAATTTTTCTGAGCGGGGTTCTCTGCAGTGTTTGGCAAGCACTCCGGGTGTGTATTTATGCCATGAAAGGCTCTGGGTGAAAACTCATCTGCCTTGCGGATGCCGTTCGGAGTCGGCATAAAACAAGTAGGTCCCGTCCCGCCAATTTGTAGGAAAAATCAAGAGGAGCACGATGCAAAGTGGAAGAGAATCTCGACCTAAAATCTCTTCGGAGGTTATCGCTCGTTACATTTATTTATGTTATTTTAATCGGCTCACTCAATTTCCAAATCGCTTACTCTTCCCGCACGCCCTTATCTAAATCTAACTTCTACTATTTATCTATTCCATATCCTCTTTTATTTTATCTATTTGCTCTATTTTTCTTTTCCAATGTGCAGATATACTCGTATCAAGCTGTCAGGAGCTATGTGCAAAAAAACAATTGCACATTTTGTTGCTGTTCTTGTATTTTTCGTTTTTTTATTGTACTGTAACGAATTTCGGGAAATTCCGCTTATTTGAAACCTTCTGCTAATGTTCGAATCGCTGAACTGTCGAATAAATAACTCCAATACTCTGTATTGCAAAATTGTCTTTATTAGACTACTTTGGGAGTAGTACACTTATACTTCACAATTATACTTCACTTCACAACTAATTGGGTGTTTAAATCAAATTGATTTCTGACTACTCAGCTTGCTCTGCTTTTATACTCTCTGTTGCCTTGTCCGCATATTTCTCCAAATGTCTAGACGTTTCTCCTTCTAGAATCTAGGACTTGGTTACCAGCTATATGCATGTGTATTTGTAGTTTATAACCTCTCGCATGGCCATATGCTTGTGTATATGTGAGTATTACTTCGGATAATTACATGTGTTTTCGAGTATCTCTTCGTTGCCTTGTATGTACATATGTGTGTAAATGAGATTGATTTGTTGACGTACCAAGTGTGGCAGCTTGCTTTATTGTTGTTGTGTCTTTATTTAATAACCGCTTAGTGATGTGAGTATCGCTTAGTGATACTAATATTCGTCACAGTACATATGCACCCTCACTTCCGCAGAAGTGTTCTGTGCGGAAAAACTTTGAATCGGACGCCGATTTTGGATCGGTTCGGAGTTATTTTCTGGTTTTTTGTGAACATCTTTTAACAGAAACAAAATTTTTAATTTTCTCTACGGATTATTCATACTGTTGCGTTTATTCAAATATTATTCTATACATTTTTGCAGCGTGTTTTACTGCTGTTCAGATTCTTCTTGTTGTTGTAGCAGTGCTTCGCCCCATCCAATAAATACGGCAACTCACGCATTGTTAACAATATCCTCTAAAGTCGGAGGAAACTTGCTATTTCTACAGGTTGGGACCAGAGTTATAGGGATGTTAGAGAGTTATGATAAGATAGGCCGTTTATGCACTAGCAGCCGGGATAGAATGTTAATCCACTCAGGTGTCGATTCGTTACAACATTTAAAGAAATCCGACGTTTATAATTTTTTCAAAAGCCTTTTTGCTGCACAAAGTTATTTACTTATATTAAAACATTTTTCTTTTATTCCGTAGCGCCATTTGTCGGATGTAGAATTTGAGCATGTCTTACAATGTGCACGTTCCGAATTCTACCGACTACCACAATGGAGACGAAATGAGCTAAAACGGCGAGCTAAGCTATTCTAAATTCGACAAGCGTGGAAAGCAACAAACAAGATAAAAAACACATTTACTTAGCCGGTTAATGATTGGCTGGATACAAAATAGGATTCTCCAACAGCCCACACACATGCACCTGCGATTGTTCGTTAGCTTAAAAGAACATTTCAAAAAACAAAAAAAACGTAGTATATATAATTACAAAAAAAAAAGATAACGATTATTTAATAATTCAATTAAAGCTCAACGTGTACACGCTTGCTTTAACGTAGAGCAAAGCAAAGCAAATACAAAAGCGTCAACGTCAATAGCTTTGCTATTCACGTGCGACAAAACTACACACAATATACCTAGTGACTAAAAAATAGCGAAAAAGCTACAAACGAAAATAAAAAAAATATAATAAAAATAAAAAACGCGCCAGACCGCCACCCTTGCAAACCAAAACGATTTACCAATCAACTGCTAATAGTGAATTAAGTTTAAGTAAAACTGCATGGATATGCAAATACATAATGATCGATACAACAACAAAAATAATAATAATAAAACCAACTTGACAAGCTTTACAGCTATTCAAACATTACTACTTACAAGTATGCAAAAAATAGCAAAACTAAGACAAAAAATAGAGCTTTTTCAATTTTTTTTTGTAGCATATTAATTTTGTTCGCAATTAAATTGTATTTATATAGAACTGTATTTTTTAAAATTATACTATTAAACAGAAACAAAAATAAAAATTTTGGAGATGCTTATATAAAATAGATTTATGTACATATGTATGCGCATATGAAAAGATATATAAATATTATTTGCATGTATTATATATAAGTATGTATGTATGCTGTATTCTTATGACTTATACATATGTATGTACATATCGATGGGTGAGCGCACACTTGTGATAACTGACAAATTTCAAGCTTTTCAGGAGAACATATTTTGTCTTTTAGAGGCGATTGCCTGTAAACGTTAATTTTTTGTGGGATTGTAACGGACACCTAATGTGGATCCGCATCTTTGCGCAATCAAGGTGGATTGCCCCCAGCTCGCTCAGTGTGAGTCGGGTAGGGGCCCTTAACCCTTGTCCAACTTGATGCGGGGCGGATTTACAACCATCTCCTCTTCCTGTAGAGATGCACACTCCTCGCAGGAAGCCCACCCTACCTTGGACCGCTCGATCAATTTGCGTTGCAGCGTGTCCCCATTTTCTCTGCTCCGTCTGACTCCTTTACACTTACCCTTTCGTCATCCTCCCCCCTCCTTAGCCGTTTAAATTAGCAACCCATATTAATTTCTTTTCTTATTTCAATCTATCATTTTATTTATATGACTTAATCCTACTCAAGGAAATCGAAAAAAAGACCAATCTGACGACTATTGAGCCAAATAGCAATATTCATGCAAGACAAGGATTTATATCTAGACAACCAAAAATTCAATGACTATCTGACACGAAAATATGATTTGCATGTAAAACCGATTTATAGAAAATTTTGCCTTACGACGATTATATTATCATTATTTTATCATATTAGGATATATATATATATATATATATATGAACATCTACATGTACTACGTAGAACAAAAAGTATAATTGCGCACAGGTTTAATAAAAACCACAAAAAACAAAAACACGGAATACAAAATGTACACCTTTTTCCAAAAAAAAAAAAAAAAAACAATTGCCGGAAGGCATATGTATATAGAACGCTAATGTTTGCAATTCTATATTTATTCCTGTTTATTCAATAAATTCAAATATAACTCAACTTAAAACTAAACTAAAACTAGAAAGAACGATGTGTTAACTTCTAAGGGAAAGTCCCGAATTATTTGATGCGTTGAAATTCAAAGTCTTATTTTTCGTTGGCTGTTCTATGATGTTGCCACATTGTTGCAGGGTTGATTTGGGTAGTCGCTACATGTATATATATATATATAAGAATTTACACACTTTCAAATTTTAAAACGATGTATATTATCGGAAAAAGTTCGATGTATGACACTGTACCAAAAAATTAGAAATGCATGTAACGGAATTATAAAAAAAGACTTATGACATAAAAAAAGCACATTTATGAATATTCTCGCATCTTGGCGACAAATTGTTCATCAACATATATACATAATTTAAACAAGAATAGCTTTATCTGTGTTATAAAAATTCCTATCATAGAAGATATCTTCACCAATGTTTCCCAATCTAAGATTTGCAATTTATTTCAGGCCTACTTGGTCACCAAAATTCACCCAAACGCTTATATGCTCAATCCGAGCCAATTTCAAACTTGTGCAAAGAACCCACCCTAATGCCTACCTGTAAGAGTGCTCTCAAGGAAGTTCAGGGGTTTGTTGCAGGGCTTATTGACCGCTGCCCGATACCAAAAAAAAAAACGTATTTCTCTAAAATAACCCGTTTGGGATGTCTTTTACGTGTCCTATAGGTGCCACTTAGATTTGGACAATTGAATTCCACATAAAATTGAATTTATATATACATGAAATATACATATAAAGATACGTAAAATAGCCTATTGTATATGCAAACGCTTGCTGCTATCATTTCCGCTGTTGTTGTTGTTGTTGTTGTTGTAGCGATAAGGTTGCTCCCCGAAGGCTTTGGGAAGTGTTATCGATGTGATGGTCCTTTGCCGGATACAGATCTGGTACGCTCCGGTACCACAGCACCATTAAGGTGCTAGCCCGACCATCTCGGGAACGATTTATGTGGCCACATTAAACCTTCAGGCCATCTCCTCCCTCCCCACCCCCAAGTTCCATGAGGAGCTTGGGGTCGCCAGAGCCTCGTCTGTTAGTGAAACAGGATTCGCCGCGGATAGGTGAGGTTGACAATTGGGTTTGGAGAAGCTATATATTGCGCTGGCAACCTGAAGGGTTGCGCTACACACCCCTTGAATCTAGTATTTTAGTCGCCTCTTACGACAGGCATACCTACCGCGGGTATATTCTGACCCCCTTCCGCTCCTCGTCGATCTTGAGTGCCCTTCCACTGCCGGAACCAGAAGATATGTGAGGGTAATTTTTAAATACAGGTGATTGGTATAGGTGACTGGTATACGTGACCAGTATAAATGTATAAATGAGAGGTATAAATGTCCGGTATAATAATTTCCCTGGCGCTGTTAGAGCTTTTCGTCATCCGCGGTGACCAGATGGCATTCCCACTAGAGGAATAGAAAAATACCATTCAGCTCGACTTAAATGGGCTCATGAGATATTTCACGCCAATTTGGCGTTCACGCGTTTTTATTAAGGTGTTCCTGCCACCACAAAATATCACTACATTTCACAAAATTTTACAAATATAAAAGGTACTCAATAATAGGAGAATTACTTTTAGTAAAATGTTTAAATTTTATAGGGCGATTTGAATTGAGAAAGACAAAAATATATGCTAACCTACGAAATTAAAATTTACCAAGGAAATGTAATGCAACAAAAGAAAGGGAGAATTATTTAAAAAAGGGAGATAATGAAACTTTGAAGGGGGGATTAGAACCCGGAAAAATTTATGACCGAAGTCGACAATGGAGTTGCGTGAACCCCAAAATCGCGCAAAAAAGGGAATTAACAAAAAAATATTTACACAAAAAAAATCTCGAAATATGACACTTACCCATAAAAAGTTATTCCACATCCATTATGCAGCCTGGTGGGTTTACTTAATTAACGGACGGAAATCGAAAGGTGTTTTTGAGGCCAAAGCCTTATATATCTCTCTTTAAACAAACTTAAATTCAAACACTTAGTTTCTCTTCTCTTAGCGCGCACAGGGAACTACTTTGATCAAATTAAAATTTGGGATGTGTATTTATTTTACTCTACCACGGACCGCGCAGCACAGGCGAATCGGTGCAATATACTTTAAGACTGATCTCTTTTCTACAGTCACAACCCCTTTTATAGATGGCACCCCAGCAGATACACCGTTTTCTTGTGCCGTTTTCCTATTGTCATCCTCAGTCTCAACCGTTATAACCTATTATCACCACGCTCGGAGCTACCATATGGCAACCCTTGGAATGGAACTTTTCAAATTTCCCATTGTTGGGAATTTTGTTGCCCCTTCATTTTTTGACTTTTATGTTTGTTTATGTTTTTACAAGTGCGCTTATTTATTCGCGAGATTAATTGTGATGTTTTATTGAATTACTTTAGCAGTTCTTTAGTGCCTGTGAGCAAAAAAAAGAGACACGAGATTTTGTGCTTCCACCAGCAAATTGATATCTGCCTCAGGACTGGCTGTGGAAAAGCCACCTTCGTGCTTATGGCAGCCAGGCGTATGCGCCCCAAAATATTTGGCCAAGACTAAAAGTCTAGGGCTAATGGCGTCCAAAAATATCGGCGGGGGTGTCAAAGGACGAAAGCAGAAAATTTTGTATCTGCCAAGGGATATTTGCGGACGAAATTAAAGAAAATTTTCATGTGGTTGTTGTAATTTTGATGGGTTAAATACCCACCAAAAAAAATTGTGCACTTATATAATTGATTTACGCTTTTAGACCCACATTCATTAAAGTTTTCTTTTTTCTTTTCTTTTACAGTGCGGACCTTAGAAACTCCGGCTTTGAGCCCTTTACTCCTTGCTGCCACACTCGAGCGGGACAAGATGCGCTTTCTACGCAACGCGGGGAACACCCACATCCTGACAGGATATTATGATTCCCAATGATGAATTGATTCATTCTGAATCTAAATATGCTAAACAAATATTGATGGCTTTGGCTAGGGTATTACTACACTCATGTAAATAAATTACTTTTTGGTTCGTCAGGAACTTTTAAACTTTTTAACTATGTTTCCGTTGAGCTAGAGACGTGGAACTTGGGGTATAATACGGAACCAGTGGACACTACAGCGCAAACAAAAAAACAATATTGCTTGGCAGCGCAGCGGTCAAGTTATTGAAAAAACTCGTAGTTAGGAACCGATCATATTCATGTATAACCTTTACCGGAAGAATAAAAATATCAAACCAAATTTCGTTCTTAGGTGTTGCAAGGATCATCATATTGGAAAAACTAGATTCTGAAAAAAGGGCGACAAGAAAAGATTACCGCTAGATGATGTTGATTTCCCCATGATTTTTCGTAAGTGGTGAATTTTTGCGCCTGCATACTGGGACGTTCTGAATCAAGGAGCTTAAATAGAGTTTTTACTTTTCTGCGCTTCCTAGATCCCAATACGCCTTGCATAATTGCTGTTAAGTTTCGTGGTTAAAGTTCTCACTACATTTATACCTAAGACATAGGAAAGTTTTTAATGTGGTTACCAAGAGTTTCTTTTGCACATCCTTAAGTACCTGCAGTTCGAACAATCCTCCCTTTTGGGTAATTTCTCCCATACTGTTATCCCTTTCCTATTTATATACTTTCGCCCAAGCCATCGCTTTCGTTTTATAATATTCCTTTTCCACAATTCAAGTTTTGCTCTTTTTCTTGTTCCTAATTTGTCCGGATTGTCTCTCAAACTTGAAACGGTTGCGTCCTGAAAATCTGTATCGGAGTCACCTTTGTCAGACTCGGTGTCTGAATATGGTACCAATTTTGTGGACAATAATGTAGGGACCAAATTATTTTCTCTATAAAAAAATAACGATACCTTCACTATTTTTGATTATACAATGAGAATACAGTAAATTTTTGTAAGAGTTCATTATATTATACAGCCACAATTTCAGTTGACCTAAGAGGTCACGATTTTGTAAAAAATCTCGTCTCGTTTCTCTGCGTTTTCTGTGTTTGCAAGTTGGGCTTGAGTCTAGAGCCGTTAGGTCAATTCTGTTAACGTACTCGGATTCTACACGTCAAAAAAACATGCGAATACATGTGTCGTAGTGCCTGATTCGCCGATTTTTTTTAATCTTTTTTGGTGCGGCTGTGTTATACATTACACAACCACACCAGGGGCGGATTAAAGATTTACGAGGCCCGGGACTAAAATGTATATGGGCCCCCTTAAGGGGAGCAAAATATGATCTTTTTTTTAATAAATAAAAACTGTTATAATTATTTTTATAATTTATTCTCGCAAATATTTTTTTCTTTGGTACTTATAAAAATCGCCATATCTATTTTCACTGACAGTTCAAAATCGCCATATCGTCCATCACTGGTACGAACTTCGTCATTTCGTCTTTCGTTGTTTTTCCGGGAAAATAAACACTAAACAAGTATCGAGTGGTGCCCGCTCGCCGAACGGCGGCGCCTTCTAAAGCGCCGCAACTAGGAAGTTTTTTGCGAACTAAAACATAGATCGACGTTCGACCGGCTTCTGCAACCTCCAAGTGCCATCGATGGTGTTTTTGTGATAATCTAAGCAAGCGGGTTCAGATTACAGTGAGTATATGTCATGATATACTTACTATAGTCCGAACTCTGAACGTGCTTGCTTATATTATCTTATGCTTAACAAGTGCATGTATTCTTTTCCATATTACTATTGTATATAAATTTTGAGGTGCAAAATTAAATTATGTGTATGCAAATACGTAATATGATATTATTTATTCGAGCTCGCGGGGCCTTTCCGATGTTGGGGCCCGGTGAAATGTTAAAAAGGAAAAGATGTTTAGTGTTCAATGTTCCAACATTAAATCTTGTTTTATTAAATAAATTCTTGTCTTTTATAGTAATTTACTTAACCTATACATTCATAAATATCTTAATACTAATAACTAAAAATAAGTACATAGGAAATGGGTTATGCATACATGTACGTTTGTATACAGTCTTTGTATACATGTAGTTTTGTATGCATAACTCCATACATGTAGTTTTGTACATTTAGCAGCGTCAGCAGATCAATTTGAGTGTTTTAATATTTTCCCACCATGGGTTGTATGTTTGTATGTATAGTTTATGAGCTGTGAATGGATGTGGGTCTCATATTCGGCATTCCATTGATGTTGGTTAGCCGTCTGGGTTAGTTCAATAATTTATGTTGGAAAATATTGTAATATGATTATTACTAAAATATATTTGGAGTTTGTTATGCGTAATGCCGCGAATATGTTACAGTGAGTGTGACGTATAATGATACAATACAGTGGGTGTGACGTATAATGCTACACCATCCACCTTAGAAAAAGAGTGTTATACATTTGTTGTGTGAACAAATTGTATAAGACTCTTTGTCGTATTGTTAATATTTTGATATTTTGCTTTTTGTTTTTGATTTGCTGACCTTGATATATTTATTACTTCTATATTTATTGTTTACATTATTATTATCTTAAAAAGAAAAAGTTTTTTTTTTTTTTTTTTGTTTAATGATTATTATTCGTATTTTATTTATTTTATTTATTGTATACATTTTTATAGTCGGATTTTAAATGTGTGCACCCAATTAAAATCCGCTTGTCGGTATATATTCCCTAATGTTTATATATTTATAATAATTTATGTAAATGTGGAATTGAGAAAGAAAAAAAAATTCTTTTTTTCGATTTTTTAGATATTTAATGTGCAATGAGTAACATGAAATGCTTATTTCATACGGTTTAAGCCTATTCTTATGGATTATTAATTCCTTATCCTTACTGTTCCTATCATTATGTAGTAAATTATGCAAACTATTTTCCTATTATATCTATTGGGGTTAAAGTGAAGTATTTTGCTAATGTGTGAAAATATGACCTTAGACCTAGGCAATAAATGATTGTATTTATTTTATTTTATTAAATTAATTCTGTTTATTATTCAAGGAAAAAGATTTTTTTTTTCACTAGGCATTTTTTCTTTTTTTTTCATTCATAATAAGGTAAATCTGTAATAAACTGTATACAATAGAGGGGTTGCTGATGGAAGAGCGGGGTAGCTAGTAGAGTAGAGTGGTTGCTGAGGGAAGAGCGGGGTAGCTATGTATTGATAGTAGTTCTGTTATGGATAAGTGGAAGGTACAGTGGGTGCAAAGAAGAATGTTTCGTATCTTTTAAATGTTATTTTTATATTTTCGATAATTTCCCTATTTTCCAGCAACATCTTTGATCTTATGAGTCATGCGATTTCTGCGGCGGCCACCAAGACAGAATCGTCATGACTTTTATGAAGAATTATTTTTATTTTTATACCGGGATTGTCACAGGCACAACCTCTTTGGTTAGTGCAATTATTTGATCTTAGAGAACTTGGGTACCAATTATTATTTTATAAATTCGCCTACTGCAGTAAATATTCAATTATTTTCACCAATTTGTCCCTCAGGACAACTGTGTTTTCCTTATAAATTTCAAGTCCTGGATTGCCGGCATTTCTTTTATACCTGGTCGAATATTGTCCTAAGTCAATAACTTCCTCAACAATCTGGTTGCTTGAAAATTTTTCTACGCTACCATTTTTCTATCCTAAGATGAAAACGAGCGCGACTAGTCTTTTCTTGCAAATTTATATAGCGCTTTAATATTTATCTATATATATATATAGGTTCTCGGTGTGACTTTTTCTTCATGCTTGTTGTTATGAGCTGGTTGTAAAATATTAGTATATTTTTTTTTTCTTTAGGTCTTGCTTACTTCCACTGTCCTAGAATTTCCTATTGCTTCCTGGCCATCTTTGTCAGGGGGCAATCGAAGGAATTATGCGGATTTTGGATTTGCTGTTCGCATTAGGCAGAGCTACCTTTACTGTCGATTGTGACATTTTGAGACACTATGTGAGATTTTACTCCAATTATTTATGGCTCTTCCTCAGCTTTGAGTTTGGAAATTTGGGTAGAAAGGGCAAAAAAAAAATTTTATATGCGTTGTTGCACGTCATTCGTTTGCCTATATTTGATTTTTATATAGTTTTTAAGAATAGCGGCTATCGCTATTATTAATAGCCCTATCGTGCATATTAAAGCACCTAGCCAAATGTCTGTAGTTTTTGTGTCCACTTGGGCTTGTGGCTCATATTTTACCAATTTATTGTCAACTATTTCCTCTTCAGAGGTTTCTTTGCCGAATTCATAGCCAGCTATGGCTATCATAATGCCTTGGGCTATTTTTGTCCACCAAGACATTTTGGCTATTTTCCTGCTTCTATGAGTAATGAACTAAATTTTAATTTTTAATAAAATTTTTCGATTTTATTCTTGTATCCTATGCATTCCATTTTACTTTTATTATTTTTCCTTATTTAGTTGACATAAAAGTTTAAGAAAGATTTCGTTGGAAAAATTTGTTTAATTTTAGCATTTTAATGTAAAAATTTTTTTTCATTTTACACGATATTTTAAAAATAATTTTTTATGCTATTTTTCTGTATTTTCCTTACCAACTTCGTATCCTGCGATACCTATTAGTATAGTTTTCCACCATGCCATTTTTTAAAAAAAATTTTACTAAGAAAATTTGTATTTATTTATTTATTCATTTATTTGCCAACCAGTATATAATTTAGTATTAGATTTTAATTCAAAAAAAATTATTTTTAATTTGGGAAGACCGTTCTTATCATCCTAGCTATTTATTCCTCTGTTGTTGTAGGGTTTTTTACATCTTCTACTGTAGGTTCCCTTTTCATGCCTATTTTCTTCCAAAATGGTTTTAACCATAGGAGCTGTTTTTCATAATCTACCTCTGTTTTATTTCTAATATCTTTATCTTCCCATGTACTGGGGTGTTCCCTGTGATTAGACGACATTCCAATTTACTCAAAAAATTTTATTTTTTCTTTCTCAATTCTCTAATCTTGTCTTTTAATTTTAATCTATCCTCGGTTTTTGTTGTTAAATTTAGTAGTTTATAACTCTCAGCTATCTCTTTCCTTATTTTAAATTCTTTACCTCCCCGTTTTCTTTTTCGGATTTTTGGGGTAGGTATTTTAGGTATTTCTTCCTTTTTTACCGACTGGTTCCGTCGCCGATACTCTTCTATAGTAATTGGTGTCGGACCTTGTTTGGTATTATTACGGTTTTCAAGAACTTTCTCAGAAATTTTAATGAATTCTTTTAAAGTGTCTTCACACTTTTTAAAAATTCTGTGAAATTCTTCCGTTTCTATCTCTTGCATACTAAAGAGATAACTAAGTTTTTTTTTTTTTTTCAACAAATAAAATTTTTGCTCGACGTTAAAAAAAATTTTTTTTCAATTAATTTTCTTTCATATTATTTATTTTGTTTCCTACTTAGAGAGACAAAAAAAATCCTAAGCAAAAACTTTCGTTTTTGCTCATTGTTTAGCGTCCATAAAGGCCGCCCAATTTGTTTTCTAAATTTTATACCTATTTATAATATAAGCTGCCAGTTTTTGTTCATATAACCGATGCTCCGTTGACTGTTAATGTATCCTCTCTCGATGTAGCTATGTTTCTCCTGTCCTGGTTTATTCCACTTCTTATGCGATGATTTTAGCCATGTAACTTCTGTCTAGTTTATTCCACTTCTTATGCGAATATATGTATATGTATCCGTGTATCTTCCTGTCCACTTGTTGTTAGGTGTATAGTGGGTAGATCCAAATGGTTATGGTTGATGTGTTTGAAATAGTGGTGGTAGAATTTGATTTGCATTTCCTGGTGTTTTCGTCAACATTGGGTGAGTGTTGATTTGATTCTATAAGGTGAATCCTGGGTTTTATTTTTTCTTTATTTTTCCGAACTGACAGGCTCTTCTAGCCAGCTAGGTCTTTTAGCAGTTGTGCTAGTTATTGACCTAGGCTGGCAGGATCGCCATGAAATGTTAAAAAGGAAAAGATGTTTAGTGTTCAATGTTCCAACATTAAATCTTGTTTTATTAAATAAATTCTTGTCTTTTATAGTAATTTACTTAACCTATACATTCATAAATATCTTAATACTAATAACTAAAAATAAGTACATAGGAAATGGGTTATGCATACATGTACGTTTGTATACAGTCTTTGTATATGTAGTTTTGTATGCATAACTCCATACATGTAGTTTTGTACATTTAGCAGCGTCAGCAGATCAATTTGAGTGTTTTAATATTTTCCCACCATGGGTTGTATGTTTGTATGTATAGTTTATGAGCTGTGAATGGATATGGGTCTCATATACGGCATTCCATTGATGTTGGTTAGCCGTCTGGGTTAGTTCAATAATTTATGTTGGAAAATATTGTAATATGATTATTACTAAAATATATTTGGAGTTTGTTATGCGTAATGCCGCGAATATGTTACAGTGAGTGTGACGTATAATGATACAATACAGTGGGTGTGACGTATAATGATACAATACAGTGGGTGTGACGTATAATGCTACACCGGGGCTATAGCCCCTGATAACCCCTCCCTTAATCCGCCCCTGAACCACACAAGCCAAAATAAGGCGGATCTGGTAATGCGACACATGTATTCCCATATACTTTTGCATGCTTAATCCCAGTCCGCCATCAGAACTCACCTAACGGATCACGGTTTTCCAAAAATATATATTTTAAATAAAATCACCAGTGCTTATTTTCTGTTTTTTTTTTAGGTTAGAGCCGAAACTAGACTCGATAGGTCAACTCTAATAGCAGATTCGAAATCTGCACGCCAAAATATATGCGAAGGCAGATCAGCATTTTAAATTTATTTTCAATGGGAAATATAAACTTGTTAGATCACTTAACACATTTGTCGCACTGACTTTAAAATTTTTTTTTTCTCGGACGTTGTGGCAGCGCACTGCCATCAAGTGGCACGATTAAACCAGGCTAATCCTGTTATTTTGTTTTTGTTTTTTTAATGCATACATAGTTTTTTTTTTTTTTTGTATCCTAATTCTTATTTGTTTTATTTTTTATTTTTTTTTATTTTTATAATTTTATTTGTTACCGAGTCTTTGAGAGGCAGTGGCTTCTTATGCGCCGAGATCTAACACCGCTCAGCTACAGAGAAACTCATCAGCTGAGAAATATAGATTCACAAAATACAATAGATTAAAAGTATAAATATAATTTTTTAATTATTAAGAGAAGATAGAACCGTTTTTTATGGCAAAGTCGCTCCGAAACATCAATTGTTCTCGATTGAGAGTTTTACGCACTTAACAGATATTTCCACTGGTTTCTGAGCCGTCATTATTGATAACTCGCTTACAAAAAATGCACACTAGGTAGGCATGATGCTGAAGTTTCAGAAAGTCAGTTTTGGTCAAATAGGCACTTAGCAAAAGTGTGTACTCACCAATCGATATGTATGTGTATAAATACATTTATAAGTATACATACCTACATACATGTATTTATACTTACATTGATTTCTTTTATGCATTTGTATTTTTTTCGCATATTTATTAAGGCGAAAAAGGTTGAAAAGCAGAAATGATGCTAAATTTACTAATTTGCTTTCTAAAATGAAAAAAAAAATAAGATAGATACATAATGAATTGAAAAATTTCAATGCAATTAAGATAGAAACAAAGGAAAATTGTGACACGCGCTGCAAATCTTGATATAATAATTGCATTCAGTGATGTGTATGTATTTACAAATATACTATGCTTAAAATTTATTTAATGTGAATTCATGTTGTTTTTCTTTATTAACAGGATTCGGAACAATTGAGTTACAAGATTATGGTCTTCATCATATAATACCATCGGTTGCATGTCACCGTCTTTTAAAATACTGTTCAGTTAAAAGGTTTGAAATTCGCGTTAAATTGTCAATTCACAAAAGAACAGCTAGTTGTAAACACGAAAATAGCACCAAAAATTACACAGGCCGACAAAATTTAACCAACATTCAGACCCAGAAACCAGGCTATATACTTCCGAAGGTTTATGATGCGAAAATAAGACTCAATTCAAGAAAATTAGTAATCGAATATATCATGTCTATGTTATCTTAATCGATTTTCAGGTGTAGGAAAATTTAAAAACATGAAAATTTCAAAATGCGATATCTGAGCGAAAAAAAAATTATATTTGAGCAAACTCAACGCCATTTGAAAGAAGAAGACTTGTACTTAAAGATGCCAGCCTATTATTTTGGTGAAAGAAAACATCTGCAAGGCTACATAACCTCAAATAATGGCAAAAACGGTGTTTTCTGCACTTTTAGGTTAGGATATCCCGAAAACCAGAGCTGATAGAGCAATTTTGAGGACAGATTTCGATTCATCGCATCAAAATCCTTCGAAAATATATAATCTGGTTTCTAGGTCTTAGATGCTGTCGGCCTGTGTTATTTAAAAAAAATTATCATTTCTTTTCTTTTCGTTATTTTCGACAATGCGAGAAAAAAAAAACTGTTAATTGTGTGAATAAAACTATGCAAATCAATTTCAAAATTCCCGAATTTTTTTGGAGTATGCAATTCTGTATCCCAATCAAAGGTTGATAAGCGCAGTACAAATCTTTATGCTTCAAAGCTTCCGCAACCCAATTGTCAACCTCACCTACGCGAGGGGAATCCTGTTACAAATATGAATGTATCATATACATGTTTAGCAGGCGAGGCTCTGGCGAACTCTACACAACTTTAACTGGAGTTTACACTTGCACTGAAAAACCGGGCCTTAGAATGTGATACACTATCTATGTGCAAAATTTTAATTAAATCGGGATAGCCGTTTCCGAGATCTCTCGGACATACAAACAAATTTCACTCCTTTAAAGTAAGTACCTAGGCGACCGAGCTTTGCTCGGCAACGTTTCGTTGTGCTGGCAACGTTTCTCGAGTATCTTCATGCGCCGAATTATTAATTTCAAACATTTTTTTAGTTATACACTATGAAAGTCTCACAATTTTATTACATTCCAAAAACTTGCAAACTTCACGAATGACAACTATCAGTTAGTTTAATTAAATGTCAACTTACTTCCCTAAGCGCCATCTGTTGGTAAGTAGTTAAATGGGTAGATGTCGTTTTCAAATTGAACATATGCCTCTAGTGGTCAACGGTAGCAGATAACCATGGTGAGATATCTTTTTGCTATGGTGAGAAATCTTTCTAATAGTAATCTGTGAGAAATTGCAATTATTCATTTCATATTTGTCAAAAATATATTTTGCTAGAATTTGCACACGGTGCTTTGATATTGCATTTCAATTTTATTAGCGTGTGTGAAATTAAGAAAATTAAGTCGAATCATGTGTAAGATTTTTTTACGAAGATTTTAAACTTTAATATTCTCCTTTAAAGCTTTAATAGAATATGAGTAAGTAGAGTACTATTTCGTTTAACTAACCCTACCATAAATGGCAACCCTATTCAAAAATTTCCCTATTGTAAAGCGGAGTGAATTACCTTTCGTTTGATACCCGTATTGGCATATCTCAAGCAAGTTTTTTTTCATTTCGAATAGGTAGCAATCCTAAATGGCAACCCTACTCAAAAATGTCTCTGTTGTAATGCGGAATGAAATGCCTTTCGTTTGATACCCATATCGGCATATCTCATTCAATTTTTTTTTAATTTTGAATACGTGGCAACCCTAAATGCAACCCTGCTCAAAACTGTCCATATTGTAATGCGGAGTGAAATACCTTTCGTTTGATACCCATATCGGCATATCTCATGCAATCTTTTTTTTACATCGAATAGGTGGCAACCCTAACCAAAATGCCCCTATTGTAATGCGGAGTGAAATACCTTTTGTTTGATACCCATATCGGCATATCTCATGACATTTTTTTAAATTTCGAATAGGTGGCAACCTTTTGAAACATTCGGAGTGGCAACACCTAGGTAGAAAGTCTTAGAAGGTGATACATTATCTCTGTGCCAAATTTCATTTAAATCGGTTGAGCAGTTCCCGAGATCGCTCGGCTATACAAATATACAAGAATTGCTCGTTTAAAGTTATAAGATAAGATAAATAAAAAATGTATATTAGGAAGGGCTCAATTTCTAATTAAAAATATACTACCGATGGTCACGGAGGGGAGGAAGGGGGATAAAAAGTTGTAGAAAATGGGTCACGTAGTTTGGGTACGTTCCCTAACTTGGAAAAATGCGGCAATTTAAAAATCGGTTTGGTCCAATATCTAAAAAAATTATTTTGTCGAATAGTTTAATTATCACCTCATATCGTCAAAAATTTACATTCCAAGTATGTATTTACAATAAGGCTGGGTTACATAAAAAAACAAGGGCTAATGATGAGGTAACTGTCTGGTCATTAGTAGTGGTGTAAAATCATGTGTGTGTTCTCATTCTGAGAACGAAAATCGACATTGATTATGGCACAACGCCGAAACCGGGTTGTCTCGAAACCAAATTTGAAGGGATGACGGAATATCGTTCCAATATACATCACAAATAGTTTTCTTTGTGTGCTCACAGTCGTTTATTTTTTGCAAATTATTTTAATAAAATATAGCTAAACATGCCATGCTACAAGTCTCAAGTAGGGCGACCGTGGAATGACTTAAAACAATATTCGATGGATGCATAAGACTGAATCATGTACCGCACCCTTGGAGAACTGCTCGTGTAGCGGGGAAGATCGGTCACGTGTATCCCAAAGACTATAGACCCATTAGCTTAACATCATTTCTGCTCAAAACCTTTGAGAGGCTGATAGATGTGTACATAAAGTCCAACGTGGATCAAAAGCTGCTCTCCACAACACAGCATGCATACACCAAAGGCAAGTCGGTAGACACCGCATTGCATATGGTGGTAATAAGCATAGAGAAATCCCGGAATATAAGAGTATGCTCTAGGAGTCTTCTTGGACATTGCCGGGGCTTTCAATAATGTTGCGATTATGGATGGTCTTAATTACATTAAAGTACATCCTGCCTTAATCAGATGGATCGGCTATATGTTAAACTGCAGAAAGATTACATCACAATGGGGATTGTACGAGGCCACGAAATCAGTGGACAGGGGCACGCCGCAGGGAGGGGTGCTATCACCTCTGCTGTGGACGCTGGTCATCAACCAACTGCTCAGGCGATTCGATGAGGGACCCGTAAAACTTACGGGTTACGCAGATGACGTTGCAATTGTCATAAGTGGAAAGTGCCTTCCAACGATTAGGTCTTTGATGAATCGGGCGCTTCGGGATATTCATACCTGGGCATCTAATGTCGGGTTGAAAGGCAATGCGGAGAAGACGGATATGGTATTGTTTACAAAAAGGTACACGGTCCCAAATTGGACCAGGCCTAAGTTGTCTAGACTGTAAGCTGTCATGGAAGCTCAACGTGGAGGAGAGGGTCAAGAAGGCCCCAACGGCACTCTATGCATGTGAAAGAATGCTGGGGTGTACGTGGGGCCTATCGTCCTCTCTTTCTCATTGGGTTTTTACAGCGATTGTAACATACCTCAAAAAACAACCCCGACGGTTGCACTGTATGCCATTCTGCACATTCCACCTGTAGACCTGGTAGCAAAGAACAAAGCATTAACGACCGCAACCAGGCTCGGTGCCTCGGGGCAGCTAGAGCGCCGACCATATGGCCATAGTAGTATAGCGTCATCAATCACAAGACGAAAAGACTCTGATTCCCTATCTGCGCTTCGAGGGAGATCTTAAGGCCACAATAGTCCACCTCTATTGTCTATTGTGGTTGGCGCAAGGGTGCGCAAATGGCGGACGAGGCGATACATGTGTACACCGATGGTTCCAAAGTAGTGGAAGGAGTAGGGTCTTCGGTATACTGTGCTGATCCGGAAATAAGCAGATCCTACAGGCTGCCGGATTACTGTAGCGTTTTCCAAGCGGAAATATTAGCCGTAACCAAAGCAGTAGAAACCCTGGAAGAGAATAGATTAAGCTGCAATCGTGTTAACTTTTATATTGAAAGTCAAGCAGCAATTAAGGCAATAACCTCGCATAGCACAGCATCTAAATGCGTGTTAGAGTGTAAGCAGTCTCTGGAGAGAATCGGGACAGGGAGAAGCATACGTCTACATTGGGTCCCAGGGCATATGGGAATAGATGGGAATGAAAACGCGGACGAACTAGCTAAAAAGAGCGGATCCCTTGAAGCTTGCTCCGGAGACATCCCAATTAGATTGGGCGAGATTAAGCGAAGGCGAGAGGTGCACATGATCGACCAAGCGGGAAAGGTGTGGGTTCAAGCGCGGGGCTGTAAAGTGTCGAAGATTATGTGTAGGTCTTACAACCTTATACTAACAAAGTTGCTTCTATCATTAGAAAGAGAGGACTGTAGACTCATGACGGGTATTCTGACTGGACACTGCCTTCTGGCGTCACATGCCTTTAAATTAGGCTTGGTCAGTGATAGCAGATGTAGGAAGTGCGGGTTGGAGGAGGAAACGATCGAGCACGTTCTGTGCTCGTGCCCTGCACTTGCCAGGCTAAGACTCCAGCTATTAGGAGTGATACAGCTGTCAGATCTAGAAGCAGGAAGTGGCTTAAGTCCTAGGAAGCTTCTAGTATTTGCCAAGAGGACGGAGTTATTTTATAACAGGTCCTGGTTTTTGATAGGGTTTTTTCAGTTTGGTCGTGATCATGATATGCTCTTCATATCGTATAACATTGACCTCAGTTGTAAAACCACAACACATTTTTATTACAGAGATTTTAAATCAGTTAATCTATCTGAGCTTTTGTATGAGGATGGTATTTTGCATTGGAATAGTGTCTGGTTCCTTCCTGATATAAATCTTAAGCTTAATTTCCAAATTACACAAATTTTATACTTATTTGATAAATATGTTCCACTCAAGGAAGTGAAAATAAAAACCAAGAAACAACCGTGGTTTACTAATGAAGTAATGTCGGCTATCAAAGTGCGTAATAAGTGGTACAACTGTTGGAAGCAAGATAATTCAGAGACGGTTTGGGAGTTGTATCGCCAAGCCAGAAATCACGCCACGTTATTAGTCAGAAATTCCAAGAGACGATTTTTCCAGGCTAAACTTGATACTGGTTTGCCAGTAAAAAGTCTGTGGAAAAATCTAAACACTCTGGGCATTGGGGGAAAATTAAATCAGAATGTGACTTGGACCCTGATAATATGAATGATTACTTCTTGCAGTCGTGCAAATTCCAGAATAATGTGGACTTTAAAATAAATGAAACATTGGTTTATAAACAAGTAAATTTATTTCAGTTTAGTGCAGTTACAGAAGACGATGTATTAAATTAGTAATCCAATGCATAGCCCCAACGCTGACTTATATTATCAACTTTTCTATAACGACATCAACCTTTCCCAGCTCGTAGAAGATAGCGAAAGTCTTTCCAGTTGCTAAGAAACCGTCGGCTACATTATTGACAGATTTTCGCCCGATCAGCATATTGCCAGTATTGTCAAAAATCTGGGAGAAATTAGCTGCTGTACAAATCACAGAGTACCTTAATGCCAATGGACTAAGTGAAAATCAGTCGAGTTACAGAGCATTCCATAGTTGCAATACCGCCTTGCTTAAAATTATTGAAGACATTCGTCCAGCGTATGACCGAGGTGATTTAACTGTTCTGGCGCTTTTAGATTTTTCCAAAGCTTTCGATACAGTGGATCATTCCATTCTTTTAATAAAACTAAGTAAATACTTCGGTTTCTCATGTAGTGCTGTGAGGTTGCTAGAAAATTATCTACGTAATCGGTGGCAGAAAGTAGTGGTCGGCAACAGTTGCTCGGAAATGAAGCGTCTTGATTCGGGGGTGCCTTAGGGATCAATACTTGGTCCGATTTTGTTTACGATGTTTATTAATGATATGACTTATTGCTGCAGGATATCGATACACTTCTATGCTGATGACGCTTAGGTATATTTATCTCGCCCGATTGGTTTATCAGAGGACTTAGTTTTCAGGATGAATGAAGACCTTGAAAGCATCTCTTCCTGGGCAAATGATAACAAACTAAATCTTAACGCGTTTAAGACAAAGGCCACATGTTTTACATATTCCTGGCAATTGGTTGACACATTGCCATAACTTTCCTTTCAAGGCACGTCAATCTGTTATGAGCCTGTTGTTACTAGTCTTGGGTTTAAATTAAATTCTTATCTTGGGTGCAAGGACCATATAAACTATATTTTGAGCAAAATATACTTTGTATTAAGAAAGTTGTAGTACACTGCGGACTTTGTGCCAATCAATGTTAAATTAAAGCTGGTCAAAACTCTTATAGTTCCACTGATATCATTTGGGGCGACCGTATTCAGCAATATTGATTGTGAGTCACAGAGAAAGTTGCAACTTGCTTTAAATAACTGTGCTAGATATATTTTTTCCAAACGCAAATTTGACCATAGTTCTCCATCAAAATCTTTAATTGCAGCCTTGTAAATTTTTTAAATTACCGCAATTTAGTCTTCTTAAATGAACTTATTCATAGAAGGCAGCCTGATTATCTTTTTAGAAATCTAAGTTTCTCTCGATCAGACAGAACTTGCAATCTTATTGCTCCATGGTATAGATATCTCACATCATCTAGAACATTTTTTGTTAGTGCTGTAAAACTTTGGAACTCATTACCAAATAAAATTAAAAATGAACGCTATAGTAGACGCTTTAAATTGGCATTATTTGAATATTTGCAATAGCAGGAAAAAGTATATAACTGTTTCCACAACTTCATTTTATTAATATTGTACAATTAAATTATCTATATAGTCAATCTATCCATACAATACACATAAATACATGTCTAGTATGATTTATATAATTTTTCTTCTCCTTTTTTTTTGCTGTCATAGCTCACTTAAAAAAAAAAAAAAAAAACTTGTATAGTTAAGTAATTTATTATTATTATTATTATTATTATTATTTTGTAATCGTTTTTTAACATATATACGTACTAGTTTTATTTCCAAATGTTGATGTACTTTAAGAGACAATAGTCTTACTTGTACAAATTATTAAATAAATTGAATTAAAACAAACTTCTGGTAACACTACGGACTCAGTCTATGTTAGGTCCTCATGTACCGGCCAGTTCAACCTAATCTAACCTAGCTAAACAAAAGCACTACGACCAAAATGCCCGAATCTCCCATCTTTACAACCAAAACTTTATTTATAGATTTGGTTTCCAAATAAGAGCGAAAAAGGGACCCGTACATAAAAACAGCATTTAGAGATATATATAATTAAGTTTCCCTTTTAATACAGGGCCTTTTGCTTCATTAAGCGAACATCTGTCAGCAGCCCCAAAAAATATTTCGTTTTTACAAAAAATAATATTCTTGTTTGGCGACCTTATACAAAAAATATTTAAAATGGAAATCAGCCGCTTCCTTCTCAACTATGAGTGCAATCAAAATAAAATGCATGTGCAACTACCCATAAATGTTGCACCTAACCAAATATGTGCCTATTTTCGAAAAAGCAATATTATCTATTGCAGCAAATGCAGCAAAAATTTAATTCTGATTTTTTTTTTTGTAAATTTTTGAAAATAATTTATTTTTGATTGTCATTTGTTACATTGACAATGAAATTTGAAGCACCAAGCAAAACCGACTGGATTTTTCACTCGATTAGGCATTCAATAATGAGATAATTAAGAATTTGTATTTTGTATGGAAGATTGAGTTCGATTAGGGCTTTAATGTAGAAAACTTGGCTAATTATTTCATTAAGCCGATGTGTGAAACTGGCATAATAACGTTACTACTGCTATAAAAACCTGTATCTTGATAATCGATACTTGCAATTACCACCATGTCGATACTTCATATTCGTTATCGTGTTTCCACTAGAAACATAGCCTCGTAAGCATACTCCGTAACACAGTCTGAGGTTTTTGATAACATTTCAAAATGAATGAAAAAGCAGCATAATAGATTCAATCTGTTTTATTGACACTCTTGTTTCACTTATTTCTGTTAAATTTTAAATCGCTAGCATTACAAATTCGCAATGTTTCCTCAAAAATCGTTATGACCCAACATTTTCATATCTTATATAAAAAGCGTGCCTTATAAGTATTGTAGAAAAATACAAGTGTTTTTAAGTTCACTAAAAAATGTATCCCCGTGTGATTTTACAGTGACTATTAAAGAGAGGAATGTTATAACAGTTTCCTGAGTACTATGATAAGTATTTAGTGCAGTGTTGTTGCATATACATAATTGATGGTGTCATTGCTTGCTATTGTTTGCTGTTTCTAAATTGTTTGCTTTTTGTTCTGGTTGTGATGATGTGTCTTTTGCACGCAGGTCATATGTTAGTAGAGTTTTCATAACAGTCAAACTACTACCGATTATTTGTTTTTGATAAATTTGGCGTGTCGCAAAGCTGAAAGGGAAATAATTTCACACAATCATTTATTATAATTAATTTATCCATGTATATAAATTACCCCATATTATCATAAAAATCGCGTTCATCTTCTTGCCATTCCGAAATAGTGCATTCTAAGGATGTACAACCATTGTTTACACATGTTTTACATACAAGATTTAGCATTGGCTCCGCCACTCTATGAAAAGGATATCCGGGCGCCACAGCAAAACGATACAACCAAGCAGCATTGTAAAGTGAGATATGCTTTTTCACACAAAGCGTGGCAACTATCTGAAAAAATGATAAAATTAAAAAAAATAATAGGAGTACATTGTCAACGGTGAAGCAAATGTAGACGATCTATTTATACGAGCCGGACCCGTGCGCATCTTGCGCAGCCAATATAAAAGTATCTTATCAAATATCAAAAGAAATCAGCTGTTCTATAAATCAATTCTTGCGCTGCCTTCTGTCGTATAAGAGCAACTCACGGTAATGCAGTGCAAATATTCACAATAGTGCCAATAGTACAAATAGATTTCTTTTTGTGCCCACAACCGTTTATTTTTAACAAATTATTTTAATAAAATATAGCTAAACAAAAGCTCTACGACCAAAATTGTCCAAAGCTCTCTAATAGCCCGAATCTCCATCTTCACAACCAAAACTTTATTTATAGATTTGGATTCCAAATAAGAGCGAAAAAGGGACCCGTACATAAAAACAGCAATTAGAAATATTATATATGATTATTTTGCGGCTCAAGGTTAAGTTCACTACCTATCAGGCAAATTTGTTCAAAACGAGGTATTATGTATCGACCTTATTCAAGGCTCTTGAATAACGCTAATCTCAGAATTTCTGGCAATAATGCCTTAACTCGAGAATCTTGAATGTCGGAATAATAACTGCAATCTAATGCCAATTTCACACATCGGCTTAATGAAATAATTAGTTAAGTTTTCTACATTAAAGCCCTAATTGAACTCAATCTTCCATACAAAATACAAATTCTTAATTATCTCATTATTGCTTTATTGAATGCCTAATCGAGTGAAAAATCCAGTCGGTTTTGCTTGGTGCTTCGATTTTCATTGTCAATGTAACAAATGACAATCAAAAATAATTTATTTCAATAATTTACAAAAAATAGAAAAACACGAAAAAAATACAAAATTTAATTTTCGCTGCATTTGCTGCAAAAGATAATATGAATTTTTGGAAAATAGGCACTTATTTGGTTGGGTGCAACATCTATGGGTAGTTGCGGATGCATTTTATTTTGATTGCATTTATAGTTAACAAGGAAACGACTGATTTCTATTTTAACTATTTTTTGTAAAAACGAAATATTTTTTGGGGCTGCTGACAGATGTTCGCTTAATGAAGCAAAAGGCCCTGTATGAAAAGGGAAACTTAATTATTTCATTAAATAGAATTGTGATTCGATTAAGTTTCTGTGTGAAAACGGTATAAAATACAACCGAATCGATCTTTATTTACCTTTTTTCTAAATTTGTTTTTGTGTGCTTGTTCATATGGTGATTCATCTAAAAATATTTGATATGACGCTTCGCGCGGTTTAAGTCGAAATATAAATGGCTCATAGCATTCTGCTACTAAAGATTGTGAAGGTTTTATCTATTGATACAAAAAATGTTGTTTATATAATAAATGATAACAAGAATAAAGGTATTAATGTAATTTCGCAGTGTTTAAACCATTTATTTACCTTCATCAGTTCCACCGCTTTCGAGTAAAATGAAAAATAGGTGAATGTGAATAGAAAAAATATGCAGCCAGGTATAGCCATAGCACAAAAGTGTAATGGTACTCCAACGAAAATGAATAGAATCGCCCATGTTATTATAATGAATTGGAGAGTTACCTAAAAAAATTTTTATCAGATAATAAATACATGTATATGGATATTTGTGCAAAGATATGCGAAATATTCGTTTCATAGCCTTATGGACAAAATAATAGGCGTATACCAATTCCATCATTACAAGATTTTGCAAACGAAAACAAATTTTGAGTGGTAGCATCAGCAATTTCATTAACTTATACTAAATATTGTGGCGAATATTAGCAGTTCTATACATCACTATGCTGCTAGTAAATAAATGCATAACAACAGCAAATTAAACAGCCACACATATGTAAAGTAAACATCAAAGCAAGCTGCCACACATACATGTAAACCGCTACGCTAACAGCAAAGATAATATTTCACATACATACTGTGACGAATATTACCAACACCAAGGGATACTATCATCTCTAAGCCGATACTAAGCAGTCACTTGTATCTACATAAACAAATCAATCATTATGTCTACACATATGTACGTACACGCAGCGGAGAGAAACGCACAAACACATGCATATATCTTATCTGAGATGCTCACAAAAATAGGCAATCATTTGTGCAAGTATCACTAACATATACACGCGCATATGAGAAGCTATAAACGAGCATCTGTAGTTATAGCTGGTAACTAAGTAGTAAATTCTAGAAACGCCTAGAATTATGCGAACGAGGAAATCGAAGAGTATAAAAGATCGCAAACTGAGCAATCATGTGCGTTTGTAAATATGAAGAAACTTGAAGAACTGTTATAAACATTCTTACATACTTGCTTACATATTTTGTGTAGTATTCATTTGTTAAATTTCAGTTTTTAACTGTGAAAAATGTTAGAAAAGTACAGCGAGTGGGAAAAACAATTTCATTTGCAAAGGGTGACAGCACCCTTAGCCAAAGCAATAGTCAAATTGTTCTTCTTATGCTGTGCTTGCCACAAAAGTTTGGGAGTTGGCAATTTTTTCTGTCAGATGGCGCCAGAATCGCTCAATCTGCCGTTCTCCATGAAAATTCGTGCAGTCTACTCATAATGCATAAGATCGAGTTAAACGCATCTATATGAAAAACTGATTATGTGACGGGGCTTTTAGGAGAAATGGGTGAAGAAGGTATCCGAAGGTATAAAAGCAGCACAAGCTGAGGAATAAGGAATCAGTTTGGTTTTAACATGCTTTTATTGAAGTACGCGAGTATTATAATTGTGAAGTACTACTACAGTGGGTTCGTAAATAAAGGAGATATTGCTACACTGAATATTTGAGTTGTTTATTCGACAGTACAGCTATTCGAACGATAGATCAGACGATGCAAAATAATCAGAATTTCCAAAAAATTCGTTACAATATATAGAAATCATAGCAGTTCATAAAATGAAATGCTTTCATAATAATAAAATTTCATTTGGTCAAAATAATAGGTGTATGAAACTTTTCTTCGAGCTTAATAAAGTAAACCATTCAATTATAGTTCCTTACTGTACGTGTTTTCTGATTCAGCGATATCTGCTACATGTTTTATGTAACTTTGCCTATTCTATAGGCCATAGTTTAATTATTTTTTAGCAGGTTTTCAATCCCATCCCAATTCTTCGTCCTATACCTAAAATTGCTTGTTGTTTTGAAATGAAAAGGATACTAATCTTTTGTTAAGATCAGTCCACAAGTTCTCAATCGGGTTGAGGTCAGGGAATTGACTTGACCACGGAATACTTGTCATATTTGCATTTCTGAACCTCTAGGGTACTTTCGTTAATATGTAAACTATATTTTTATATTTTTTATTTAGATTAATATTTTAAATATTAATGAAGTTTAATTTTTATATATTTTATTAACTATCAAAAATGTTCTTTTAGAAACATTCAAAATTTTCATTAACACATCTACACTTGATCTTTTTCTGCTTTGTTTTTTATACTTGACTTGTTATACGGTAAGACAAGGTCAGGGTTAGTTTAAAAAATTTGTCAAAAACGTGTGAGTTTGACCCCTCGTGCCAGGTTAACTCTGAGTTAAAAATTTAACTTGCCATTCTGCAAGCTGGCCTTAATTTTAGTATATTTATAATCAAGTTTAAATTGCTTAATGCAAATTTTTGAATGTAACAAAAAGAAAATCTTAGATAACTAGACATAATATGAAAATATTTATGTATATAATCAAAATAAAATATGCAAATATAATGCCAATTTCACACAGAGGCTTAATGAAATAATTAGTCAAGTGTTCTACATTAAAGACCTAATTGAACTCAATACAAAATACAAATTCTTATACCGTTTTCACACAGAAACCTAATCGAATAAAAATTCTATTTAATGAAATAATTACGTTTCCCTTTTCATACAGGGCCTTTTGCTTCATTAAGCGAACATCTGTCAGCAGCCCCAAAAAAATATTTCGTTTTTACAAAAAATAGTTAAAATGGAAATCAGGCGTTTCCTTCTTACCTATGACTACAATCAAAATAAAATGCATTCGCAACTACCCATAAATGTTGCACCTAACCAAATATATGCCTATTTTCCAAAAAGCCATATTATCTGTTGCAGCAAATGCAGCGAAAATTAAATTTTGAATTTTTTCGTGTTTTAATATTTTTCGTAAATTATTGAAAATAATTTATTTTTGATTCTATTTGTTACATTGACAATAAAATTCGAAGCACCAAGAAAAACCGACTGGATCATGATACAAAAAATGGAGGTAGTTCCATTTAGTGTTACGTTAGCCACTTGACTTTTGCGGGGACAATGACAAGTTCACCAAAAACAACCTACCAGATTGAAAAATTTTACGAATTTTAGAATTGCGATTCGATTAAGTTGCTGTGTGAAAACGGTATAAGATCGCGGGATCGAATCGAGCTCAAGGCCTAACAATAATTATTTTATCGTTATTATTGATATGATACATTTTTTTAAATGAAAATTTTTTTTAATTAAAAAAAAATTTAGACAACTGCTGAAGCTCGTTCATAGATCCTTTTCGGAACTGCATTTGCTTCATCGGCAACGTTTAGGCGCCACAGCTATAACCAGTCGACGACACTAAGTTTCTTATGGAAGAATTACGGCTGTAATGGCCTAGGCAATATTGTAACGAATTTAGAGAAATTCCGCTTATTTAAAACATTCTTCTAACATTCGAATCGCTAAGCTGTTGAATAAATCACTCCAATATTCCGTATTGCAAACTTGTCTTTATTTAGGTTACTTTGTGAGTAGTACTTCACAATTATACTTCACAATCAACAGCGCGCTTAAATCAAAACTGATTCGTTATTACTCAGCTTGCGCTGCTTTTATACTCTTGGTTTCCTCGTTCACCAAATTCTCCCAAGGTCTAGTAATTTCGCTAACAGTTGTAGCTCATGCTTGGTTAGTTACCAGCTATATACATGTATATCTGTAGTCCACGCTTCTCCCATAGCCATATGTGTGTGTATGTGTCAGTAACTACTTCGGCTGATAACTACATATTTGTGTGTGTGAGAAATCTCTTCGTCGCCTTCTACATAAGAGTGGCCGCTTTGTTGTTGTTGTGCATTTATTTAGTAGCAGTTTACTGATGCTAATATCCGCCACAATATCTAACCGCTCAAAACAGTCGGGTACAGCACTACTACTGTAGCAACAATCCCAATACCTACGGTTAGTGTGTTATTGTTGAATGATGTAACCTTTTGCTTTGCAAGCTTATAAAATATTTGGCGGATTTTGAAAATCTGGTCGATGGTAGATTTACCAGGTTGTTGTTGTTGTAGGAGTGCTTCGGCCCATCCAGTAGGCGCGACCGATCACAAATTGTCATCAATATCCTCTAACGGGAGTTCAAGGATACTTGCAGTTTCAACAGGGGTATACCATAGTGAGAGGGGTGTTAGAGGCGTTGGTTCCACATTACAATTGAAAATATGGTTGGTGTCATGTGGGGACACATTGCACGCAGGAAATACATTTTGTATGACGGGTTTGATTCTGGATATGTAAGAGTTTAACCTGATTCAGTACCCAGATCGAAGTTAGGCTGGAGTGACGCGCTTTTCCCTAGGGAGAGTCGTTCCTCTTCTGCAAGTTCTGGGTATTTTTCTTTAAGAACTGAATTCGCCGGGTAATTCCTGGCATAGAGATCCGACGCCCGTTTGTGGATATTACTGAGGACCTGCTTGTGCATTTTTGCTTCATGCGGCTGTGTTCTCAGGGCAGTATTTCCTCATAATGCTTACGGAGATGGACTCTTAAGCCCTGGGGAGGTGTGGCCTCATAAGTCAGATGTCTGTTGGCATGTCCAGGTTTCTGGGTATTCTACAGAAACTGTTTGTTCAGCATTTCATTTCTCTGTCACAGTCGGTAGCGTATTGCCATCGAGAAGTGTTCCCTCTATAATCTAAGTACTGTCTGGACATCGGTTAAAAGGTCGCCCTTTTCGTTCTTACATGAGTTTGGCCCGCACTTGAAACCTTCCGTCTGTCGCCGAATTTGCGTGCGTTATTCCTAGTGGCTAGCAGCTAAAGTTCCGTAATGACGTCTTTCTGCTTTTTCGTTCCTGAAAAGACGCGGCATTCTTCATACCAGTAGTTTTTCGCAGGTAACCAATTTTTTGCGCGGCGGCAGTACGAAGTGCTTTAGAGATATGCTCCCACTGCTCCTGCATTCCGTTGTTGTTGTTGTAGCAGTAATACTGGTTGACTTATGCTCTCAGCGAGGTGTTTTTTGTTCTAAAAACGAACGCTAGCTGCTGTGGCGGGATTCAAGGGGTTGTGTAGCGCAATATATTGCTTATCCAAAACAATTGTCAAGCTCCTTATGGAACTTGGGGTGTGGTAGGGAGGGATGGCCTGAAGGTTTAATGTGGCATATAAATTGTTCTCGAGATGGCCGGGCTAGTAACTTAAAGGTGCTGTGTTACCGGAGCGTACCGGATCCGTATCCGGCAAAGGACTATCACATCGATAACATTCCCCAAAGCCTTCGGCGATTAACCTTATCGCTACAACAACAACAACAGCTGCTATAGCCATCAGCTCTTGTGACCACAGATATAAAAATACGTTCATATTAATAATTGACATATCCTTAAATTCAGCTAAGCAAAGTCTTAGGCCGTTTTTTAGCTTTCAACTAGCACAAGCCTTGTAGGAAAATTAGTTCAGGGACAAGTGTTTAATTAATCTAAATTAAAGGACATACATACCTCCCTAAAGCAAAAGCAATAAAAAGACTTATTGACGAAGGACATAATATAATCTCGTACAACTTCTTGACATTTTAGTTCATCATCATCACGGTAATTACGAATCACAATAAAGGGCTGCATCTGTTAAACAGATTGTTCACTTCTTTTATCTTTCTTTTTATCTCATAAAGCCGGAAATCGGAATGGAGAATTTGCAAAAATGCACTTAATAAATAAATAAAAATAAAATTGGGATGGAACTGATGAGAGCAAACGCTTTGTACACTAATCGATTATAGTAAACAAAAGTGGAGCGACATTAACCCTTGTAACAGAGCTTATTCATTTAACCTTTCAAATACGGTAAGATAAGACTTCGTTGCAAAATAATCGGACGAAGCACGTGTAAGGCAAGGTGCACACGAGGCTACGCGTCATAGACGCGTACAAGATATTTCATATAGCTACAATTTCTCCACGCCTCAAGATCTGCACATGAAGCTACTTTCGAGCGTCGCTACAAAAAGCAAACTGCTATTGAAAAAAATAAAAAATTAAATATCTTCAGCTATATCCGCCCCGAAACCAAAGGAAAATAGGTATTAAACGTTGTTTGCATCCCCGTGTCTTTCTAAATTATGAAAGGCAATTTTAAACCACCGCGGACTAGAGAAAAGGGTGATTTCTAGTTTCCAACACTTTTTAGCCTTTAAACGCTTCAACAAAGTCTAACTAAGCTGTTGTGGTGTTTAATACCCTTTTTCGCTTTGGTAATATACCTTTCACGCACTTTTATTAACTAAAGTAATATTTTTTAACTAATTACACAAATTTTCATACAAAAAAATGTAAACAAACATCTTGTTCTTCCTTTTTTTCAAGCGTACATACGCTCAGCGACCAACATGCTTAGCTACACGAACATTTCATGCTTTGTTCGGCATCAAAGCGTACAAATTTCGCCTGCAGCGTCTATGACTCGTAGCCTCGTGTGCACCTTGTCTAACGTTTGTGTTATGTTCATACACTAATATGGACTATTGGTAAACGTCTCTAGAACAGCGGTCGACTGCTAAGAAGCGTCCAAAAATATTGGAAAATGTGTGAAACGGGTATTTTAACTCTATTCGGAGCTATTTGCTTTTGAAGCTGGCATTTTCATTTGGTTGTTATAATTTTGTAGTACACAGGACAAACATATGAATACAAAGGAATTTTGAATGGATTTTGATCCCACACCATTGGTGAACAACTAGGCTAATATCGCTGATGCAATTTCCGTTGTATCACGCACGCACATATTCGGTAAATGGGTCAGTTTTCCCACGATCGCACAAATGCTTTTCACGCACTTTGCATTTTTTTATAAATATGGCAGCACCGCTGCCTCTGGGGCATTTTTTAAACTTTATCCCTGCCGCGGCAGCCTTTAGTGTATTTTGCACTGGAGCGATGGAACAGTTGGCCGAAACTACAAATTTTCTTCCGAGATTTTATTTAAAATATTATTTTTATTATTTTCCTAAGTGACATTTAATTATTTCAAATAATAATGTTACCGTTTGGCTCAAATTTTGTATAAAAATTCCCGTCGTGCAGCTGAAATTAATTATGAAATTGAGCAATGTCAACACTCTAAAATACTTTGCAGCAGAGGTGGACTGTAAATACACGAACAAAAATATCGGAGGAAAAGAGCGTTTACACCACAGTATCAATAATTATTTTGCAAATATCTCTTAACAAAGCACCCCTCATCGTTCCACACATCCAAGATCTATTTGAAGCAATTATCATCGTGTGGACGTGGAAAACTTTCAATCAGTTTCTTCAACCCTTCTGTTATTTCATAATCCCCCAGCGAGTTAGAGGGTCAGCTCTTCATGGAACTTGAGAGTTGGGAGGGAGGGATGAACTGAAGGCTTAATTTGGCCATATAAATCGTTCCATAAATGGTCGGACTAGCACCTTAATGGTGCTGTGTTACCGGAGTGTACCGGATCTGTATCCGGCAAAGGACCATCACATCGATAACACTCTCCAAGGCCTTGGGGGAGAAATCTTATCGCTACAACAACAGCAACAGTAGACGTGGAACGAGGGGAGCTTCTGTAAGAACAAGATAGCAAACAACAGAACAGTTCCATAGCTGGCAATACACATTTAGCGTAGAAGATCATGGCGGAACGATACAAGGTGGCAGCATGGGACAGCTGATTAGAACCTTTTTTTATTTGATTTGATACATCAACTTCCGGCGTAGTACGATTTTGACATTTGTCCATCGAATTTACAAAAACAAAGTACATGGAATTTTTATTTATGTTTGTAGGTATGTCACCATGCTGCCACCTTGTATCGTTCTGCCATGGTAGTAGATGAACACAGCCAACAACCCTAGAGAATCGCGTATTTATCGATAGCGCTTGAAATTTTTGCATTCACGGACTGCATAGAATCCAGCGGCTTTTTTGCTATTGTTCGAGATTTTCCAATTATTTTGTGCAAAATTATTGCAAATTTTATTAGGAAAATTGCATATCAAAAGCATTTTGCAGTTATGTATTATTAGCGTTTTATCAGGACGTGTGGCAATTTAAGTGTGTTACAAACTTTTGGAAAAAATTCCACAAAACAAAAATTTTCGTCGAGGCCTACAAAATATCGTTGCGGAGTGCACTCAGTTCTCCAAATCATTTTAGTAGTTTTGCTATTTAATTGAAAAAAAAAACCGCTAGTAATGGATGGGCCTCTTAATGTAGAAATTGAAGAAACAATGTCTGAAGAAAAGCAAACAAATGACAACATCGCAAAAGGCATTCGGTGTGACAAGGAGAAACGAGGTTTTATATGTGGTGTAATAGAAGGTAAAGTATTTAAATATATGTTCATCCACACAAGCTAACTTTTTGATTGTCTAGGTTTCTATGGTAGGCCTTGGACCACGGAACAACGTAAAGATCTATTTAGAAAGTGAGATCAGATCTTAGTACTAGAATTATAAATTTGAAAATTGTTCATTATTTTACTTCTTTAGGTTGAAAAAATGGGGAATGGATTCGTATGTGTATGCACCAAAAGATGATTACAAACATCGCGCCTACTGGCGTGAATTGTACACCGTGGAAGAAGCTGATCATTTGACAAGTACGCAGCAAAATTTTTGAAATAGCAAATTGAAAAAATAAATGTTTAAATATTACCAAAACCTTATAGGCCCAACACTTTAGGTTTTTGGTGGATCATCGATCGCTGACATGAGTAGATTGCAAGTATTGCATCGGGAGCGTCAAATAGCAAATATAAGCCACGGATTGTGAAAACTTTCACACTGCGTTTTTTTGTAACAGTTTCTGATTTGCTATTCAATATTGAACTATGTTTTTTGACGTGCGGCATATACGCATGACGTAAAAAATGTATATTCGCTAAAATTTTTTGCCTTTTGTGTAAATATACTACACGAGTTTGCAAATGAAATGAAGCTAGACCATTAGAGCAAAATCTTGAACTCTCCTATAGACTATTTATCGCTCCCCATGCAAATACATGCAAACTAATTTTTGAGTGCAGGATGCTGCGTCAAAAACGTATGTGACGGGCCTTTAAGACTAACTTTAAAGTCTTACCCAAAAAATAGTACCTCAATTTTCTTCGCTCAATTGTGTAGTGAGACCGTACCGAAACTGAAACCGTACGTTGAACTTATCTGCCAACCGCGAATAATGCGGAAATAATTCATTGGATATCCATCTTACCCTCGGAGTTACAATGGATTCTGGGACTCATCCTTTTACTAGAGCAAATAACGCTTCATATATTAGAGATATCTTAACTTTTCAACTTTCCTTTCGTTCCACAAGACGAGACTGCACCTTAACATACATTGAACTGATCTGCCATAGGAAAATAATGGGAAATGGACTGATTGTGTAGCTGCCGGTTTAAGGAGTGCTATCGATGTAGATGGTCCTTTGCCAAATATATAAATCTGTTGCGTTCCGGTAACATGCACCATTAAGGCAATTCTTTACTTAAGCTCACAACTGCTAAAACAACATGTTTCAAATGTAAAGGATACAACCATAAAGCGACCGAGTGTAAAAGTGATGAGGTGTGCAGCAAATGTTTTCCGGTTTATTTAAAACACTTAAGTGCAAAAAAGCATAGGCTTGGCTATTAGCAACTAACGCACTACTCAGAAGTTACAGATCGACTTGAGGATTATATTCCCGCAATAGTTAATCGAAGAAGCAAATCTGCAAAAGCTGATAACAATATATTAAAATGTATTTACCTAAACATTAATAGTATAGTTTCGAATAAAAGTGAATTGGAAGTGACGACAGAAGTTCTCAAGCCGGCAATCATATTATGCTCTGAAACGTGTACAACAAAAGATATTTAAGATAATGAATTAGAAATAGCATCTTTTAACATGATAGGATGTGATTCCCACAGTAGGCATACTGGCGGAGTACTAATATATGTACATAGAGAAATAAATTTTAATATAATATATAATGGTAGTGTAAACATGAATTTGTGGTGCCGTATAATAAAATTGAAAAAACTTGGAAAAAAGTGGCAAATAGGGGTGCTCTACCACTCGCCCAGCACAAGTGATGCTAGGATAGGATGTGATTCCCACAGTAGGCATACTGGCGGAGTACTAATATATGTACATAGAGAAATAAATTTTAATATAATATATAATGGTAGTGTAAACATGAATTTATGGTGCCGTATAATAAAATTGAAAAAACTAGGAAAAAAGTGGCAAATAGGGGTGCTCTACCACTCGCCCAGCACAAGTGATGCAGCCTTCCTAGACTATTTAAATGAAATATTAATTGATAAATATGAAAAAAGTAACCACAATATACTAGTTGGTGATTTATTTAAATGAAATATTAATTGATAAATATGAAAAAAGTAACCACAATATACTAGTTGGTGATTTTAATATCAACATGAATCACATATCAACATACAGTACAAAACAGAGTGAAATATTTTCCGTGTTGGGTATGGTTCAAAAAGTGGATTTTAATACACGAAGTTCTCAAGCCGGCAATCATATTATGCTCTGAAACGTGTACAACAAAAGATATTGAAGATAATGAATTAGAAATAGCATCTTTTAACATGATAGGATGTGATTCCCACAGTAGGCATACTGGCGGAGTACTAATATATGTACATAGAGAAATAAATTTTAATATAATATATAATGGTAGTGTAAACATGAATTTGTGGTGCCGTATAATAAAATTGAAAAAACTTGGAAAAAAGTGGCAAATAGGGGTGCTCTACCACTCGCCCAGCACAAGTGATGCAGCCTTCCTAGACTATTTAAATGAAATATTAATTGATAAATATGAAAAAAGTAACCACAATATACTAGTTGGTGATTTTAATATCAACATGAATCACATATCAACATACAGTACAAAACAGAATGAAATATTTTCCGTGTTGGGTATGGTTCAAAAAGTGGATTTTAATACACGAATAACGGAATACAACTGAATCTAAAATTGATCTCATATATTCAAATTCTGAAGAAATAAAGTGTAAATCTTTGCAAGCATACAGAATTTCTGATCATGAACCATAATGTTCAATGTTCAAATATCTAAATCATATAAGATGAGATTGATTAAGAAAATAATTGCTTGGGATAAATATAGTAATGACAGTTTATTAAACCTCTTAGGTCCTTTAATTTTACTTTCAATGAAAATTTATAAATAGATGATAAAGTTGAACTAGTGAACCACATTATAACGCAAGCGATGGAAAATTTAACCTATGAAAAAGAAGTACATATAAAACTAATGAATAAGTGGTACGATAGAGAACTTGCACAAATAAATAAACATAAATTTTATTTGTATACATGTGCTATACAGACAGGACTGTGGGAAGAATACAAAAATATTGTTACGAATATTAGCAAAACTAAGGAGTGCTGCCAGCTCTAAGCCGATGCTAAGCAGTGACGTGAATGCACATCAATAATTCAATCATCATGTATCTACATAAACGAAACAATAACTGCGTCTACATATATGTACCATGTACGTATACGAGCAGCGGAGAGTCAATGCACAAATATATGCATATATCTGAGATACTCCTATAAGTATGCAATGAGAAAAACTATAAAATTGTGCAATTGTGGGTACAGCTGAGATGTTTGAGAGCTAATGGACTAGTAGATTCTGGAAGCGCCTAGAAGATGCGAATGTTAAAATCAAAGAGTATAAAAGGCGACAGATGTAGAGGCGCTGGAATTCAGTTTGATTAAGAGGATTTGCAAGTAAATTCCTTACAATATTAATAAAATGTATAAAAACCTAGTTAAAATAAAGAAAGTTAAATACATGGAAAATAAAGTTATAATGAACGAAAACAACGCCAAAGAGATGTGGAAGTACCTTAAATCGACGGTCTGCTTGGCGCGGGATAACGATGGTATCAATAAAGCGGTAATCGATGGTATATTGGTAGAAGATGAACTTGCCTTGGCAAATGGCCTTAACAAATTTTCTATAAATAGTGTGATAGAAATAAATAACAATATAGAATATTTCGATATAGCACTCAGCGGTAGTCAAGCCAATTTTGAATTTAAGTTTCCTAAAATAACGACTGATGAAGTTATAAAAATCCTGCAAGAGTTTAAATACAAAATAGGTGGCAGGAACATTCTCTCCGATGGCGTAATGAAGGACTATATAGTGTATACAGGGTTTTTATATGCCCAAATAATTAATAGCAGTTTGGAAGATGGTATTGTACCAGAAAAGTGGAAAATGTCAACGGTGATTCCAGTTGAAAAAATTAAGAAGACAATACAGCCAGAAGAGCTTAGACCCATAAACACCTTACCAAGTGACGCTAAAATCCTTGAAGTTTATGTTAAGAATCAATTGGTAAAATATCTATACTCAAACAAAATACTTGTCAATCAACAGTCGGGTTTTAGGAAAAAACATTCGTGTGAAACAGATCTTAGCTTTGTCATATCGGAGTGGAAAGATGATCTAAATGATAAGAAGGTGGTGGTTGCTGTCTTTATTGACCTTAGAAGAGCCTTCGAAATGGTAGATAGGGAAATCCTTATCAAGAAACTTCAACAAATTGGTATTAAAGACATAGAGCTTGCTTGGTTCTGCAGTTATCTAAAACATAGGAAACAGCGAACAGTTATAAAAACAGCGATATCTGATGTATTGGAAGTGCCCATAGGCTTACCACAAGGCTCGGTCCTGGCTCCAATATTGTTCCTAATATATATAAATGATATAGTTAATGCGATACAAGACTGTGATATCAAACTATTTGCGGATGATGCATTACTTATGATCAGTGACAATAATATTACTACTGCTGTATTAAAAATGCAAAATGATCTCAACAATGTATACACATGGCTATGTGCGAATAGGCTAAAGCTTAATATAAACAAAACCAAATATATGGTCATAACAAGAAAAAATTTTAATGATGAGGACTTAAGTGGGCTAAAAATAAATAATGAAACCATACAAAAAGTTAATAGCATAAAATATTTAGGGATTATAATTGATAACAAACTTAAATTTGAAGAACATATAAACTACACAGTTGCGAAAGTCGCGCAAAAGATTGGTGTTGTGCAGAGATCTACCAAGTATATACAAGAAAAATATAAAATAATTATTTATAAATCTATTATTGAACCACATTTTGTGTATTGCCCATCGATATTATTCATAATAGCGGACAAAGAAATTGATAAGCTACAAAAGCTTCAAAATAGATGTATGAGGTTTATTTTTAAAAAACGTAGAGATGCTAGAACGGCTGATATGTTAAGAAAGTTGAACTGGTTGAATGTCAAGCAAAAAATTTATTTTCATACCATGAAGTTGATATTTAATATAAAACACGGAAATGTACCTGAATATTTAAGTAGTAACGTAGTTCTAGTGGAGCAAACACACAATATAAATACTAGAAATAGACATAATTTTTAAATTGCCATTTTTTTGAACAGAAATAGATAAGCAAAACATTTTTTACAAAGGCCTAAAGGGTTACAACGAGCTCCCATTGGAAATTAAAAACTGCAATGAAATCTTAGTTTTTAAGGCAAAATTATATGAATTTTGTAAAACTCTACCTATAAGATAGAATAGTACTATTTGTATCTTAAATTAGGCTTTAAGCCGTAATAAATAAATAACTAACTAACTAACTCGTTCAAAAATATCGGGAAGGTGTCGCTTTGGACCCAGGACCACGAATCCGAAAGCGGTAATAAATTTTTTTTTTACTTGTGGCTCGATTCAATAGTAAAATAGTTCAGAACATGCTAGTTTCCGTGTTTAAGATCCTATTTACAACGAATTACCGAATCAGAATAGGCATTTGATGGGTATCCTCGTCATATTTTTAAAATATCAGTCGAATGTGAAGAGGAGGAAGCAGTTGACATGGTCGCGATCTTGACAGAAGAATGAATGCGCATTTTTGTCGCTTTCCGTATAATGGTCTTTTTGGTTTAGCCATTGACTATATCATATTAAAGTCCCGAATAACATACATAAAACCTATCCGTACTAATTTACAACAAAAGTAATGACAATGTAGGCCACTATACTTATAAATAAATAATAGTAAGGCGCGATGACCTACGAAAAGATTTTAGGTCGAGATTCTCTTCCAAATTTGCGTCGTGCTCCTTTTAATTTTTCATACAAATTGGCGGGACGGGACCTACTTGTTTTATTCCGACTTCGAACGGCATCTGCAAGGCATATGAGTTTTCACTGAGAGCTTTTCATGGAAGAAATACACTCGGAGTGCTTGCCAAACACTGCCGAAGGGCGACCGCGCTTAGAAAAATTTTCTACTAATTGAAAAACCTTGTTTTTAAAATTTTGATGTTGTTTTGCCCTGGGTGTGAACCCAGGATCTTTGGTGTGGTAGGCGGAACACGCTACCATCACACCACGGTCGCCGCCATTATACTTGATGATTTTAAAATAAAATCAAGTGTTACAAACGATTTCCACCATGATTTTAACATGTTCATGTTTCGGAAAAGTTTTGTGATTAGAAAATGTTATATTGCTATCAAAACTATAAATGAACACTATTTACAGGCTTAATAACAGCTGCCAGAGAACACGATGTTATGTTTTACTACGCACTTTCGCCCGGTTTGGATATGACTTACAGCAGTCAAAAGGAAATACAAACGCTTAAGCGTAAATTGGATCAGGTTTCACAGTTTGGTTGTGAAGCGTTTGCATTGCTTTTTGATGACATCGATTTAGAATTGTCAAAGGTTGATAAAGAAGCCTTTCAGACATTTGCTAATGCACAAGTAAATACAAATATATATACCCATTTTATATTTTTAACTTAATTAATAAACAAAACATCATTTCTAGGTATCTGTGACGAACGAAATATTTGCTCATCTGGGAAATCCGAAGTTTTTATTTTGCCCAACACAATATTGTAGTTCACGAGCTATACCAACAGTCCACGATTCGGAGTATTTAAATACATTAGGTTCAAAACTTAATCACGATATCGATATTATGTGGACCGGCAATAAAGTCATCTCAAAAATCATTAGTATCGAATCAATACAAGAAATTACAGAAGTACTGCGACGGCCGCCAGTCATTTGGGATAATTTACATGCTAACGATTATGATCAGAAGCGTGTATTTCTTGGCCCGTATTCTGGACGCTCGCCAGAATTAATACAGCACTTGCGTGGTGTTATGACAAATCCAAATTGTGAATTTCATGCAAACACCATTGCTATACACACTTTGGCTAGTTGGTCGAAATGTAGACTTGACTCGAAAGTAAATAGTAAGTTATCACTCATTTAGCGGCGCGTTGTTTTTTATTTTCTTTTTTTTTATTTTGGATCAAAAACTCAATTATATCATTAATTTTTATCATTCGTTGCAATCCGTTTTGCAGGTTTGTTTAATCGTAATTTAAATTTGTTTTTACGCCTGCTTAGGACTAAAACTAAAAATACTGAATATAATTCATTATAACAATTCATTACTTAATTTTATTGAATATGCTGTTGGAATGCCAATTGGTGAGGGTTTTACAATGCTCCAATACATTTTTATACTCAGCTGAGCAGAGCTCACAGAGTATATTAATTTTGTTCGCATAACGGTAATCCGTAACGGCATAAACTAATCGAGATAGATATAGACTTCTCTATACATATCAATATGATCTGGACGAAAAACGAAATTCATTTAGCCATGTCCGTCCGTCTGTACGTCTGTACGTAAACACGATAACTTGAGTAAATTTTGAGGTATCTTAATTAAATTTGGTATGTAAGTTCCTGGGCACTCATCTCAGATCGCTATTTAAAATGAACGAAATCGGACTATAACCACGCCCACTTTTTCGATATCGAAAATTTCGAAAAACCGAAAAAGTGCGATAATTCATTACCAAAGACGGCTAAGCAATGAAACTTGGTAGGTGGGTTGACCTTATGACGCAAAATAGGAAATTAGTAAAATTTTGGACAATGGGCGTGGCACCGTCCACTTTTAAAAGAAGGCAATTTAAAAGTTTTGCAAGCTGAAATTTGGCGGTCGTTGAAGATGTCATGATCAAATTTGGCAGAAACGTTACTCCTATTACTATATATGTGCCAAATAAAAATTATCAAAATCGTATGAAGAACACTTTAAAAAAAAATTTTCTTAAAGTCAAATTTTAACAAAAAATTGAATATATTTACAGTATATAAGTAAATTATGTGAACATTCAACTCCAGTACTGACATGGTGCAACAAAATACAAAAATAAAAGAAAATTTCAAAATTCAAAAAATTTACCAATCCCTGTGAAATTTGGTAGGGGCATAGATTCTATGACGATAACTGGTTTCTGTGAAAATGGGCGAAATCGGCTGAAGCCACGCCCGGTTTTTATACACAGTCGACCGTCTGTCCTTCCGCTCGGCCGTTAACACGATAACTTGAGCAAAAATCGATATATCTTTACTAAACTTAGTTCACGTACTTATCTGAACACACTTTATCTTGGTACTAAAAATAGGCGAAATCCGACTATGACCACGCACACTTTTTCGATATCGAAAATTTCAACAAATGAAAAAAATGCCATAATTCAATACCAAATATGAAAAAAGGGATGAAACATGGTAATTGGATTGGTTTATTGACGCAAAATATAACTTTAGAAAAAACTTTGTAAAATGGGTGTGACACCTACCATATTAAGAAGAAGAGAATGAAACAGTTCTGCAGGGCGAAACCAAAAGCCCTTGGAATCTTGGCAGGAATACTGTACGTGGTATTACATATAAAAATAAATTAGCGGTACCCGACAGATGATGTTCTTGGTCACCCTGGTCCACATTTTGGTCGATATCTCGAAAACGCCTTCACATATAAAACTAAGGGCCACTCCCTTTTAAAACCCTCATTAATAGCTTTAATTTGAAACCCATATCGTACAAACACATTCTAGAGTCAGCCCTGGCCCACCTTTATGGCGATATCTCGTCCACCTATAGAACTATGGCCCACTCCCTTTTAAAATACCATTTAATACCTTCCATTTGATACCCATGTCATACAAACACATTCCAGGGTTACCCTAGGTTCATTTTCCTACATGGTGATGTTCCCTTATTTTGTCTCCAAAGCTCTCAGCTGAGTATGTAATGTTTGGTTACACCCAAACTTAGCCTTCCTTACTTGTTTCTTAAAGTGTTAAAGTTATTACTACGTTTTATGTGATTAGTTCTGTACAATATTTCAGACCTTAGTAAAAATATATTTTGCTTGTCCATTTCTGTTTTGAGTAGAAGTAACATAAAACGATTATTTAGACTACATATCTATATAAGCTTTTCACTATGGATCTTTGGTAATATACCATGCTTGATATTAAATACAAATTGTATACAAGGATCAAATAAATAGTAGTTTTTATGAGATTCACATTAAAGTGCTTTCAAATACCACAAATAAGAAAAAGTACCTGGGCGACCGAGCTTTGCTCGGGAATCTTCGAGTATGCGGCATAACATACTTTGCTCTACATGTCATCGTTATTCAAACTCTACTTTTTTTATATGTACATATATTATATATTTTTACTTACCAATATTTGATTTCCTAAAAAATAGATTTCAAAAACATATCAAACACTAACCGCAAAATGAACTGGAATGAAAAATTTGAAATGGGTAATTCCAGCCTATAGTATAAAGGATTGTTACGACAATTAGTGAAATCGAGAAATAATTATTTAGGTCGAGTATCTTCATGCGCCGAATTATTAATTTCAAACATTTTTTTAGTTATACACTATGAGTGTCTCACAATTTAATTACATTCCAAAAACTTGTAAATTTCACGAGTGACAACTATCAGTTAGTTTAATTAAATGTCAACTTACTTCCCTAAGCGCCATCTGTTGGTAAGTTGTTAAATTGTTAGATGTCGTTTCAAAATTGGACATATGCCTCTAATGTTCAACGGTAGCAAATTACCATGGTGAGATATCTTTTTGCTATGGTGAGAAATCTTTCTAATAGTAATCTGTGAGAAATTGCAATTATTCATTTCATATTTGCCAAAATTATATTTTGCTAGAATTTGCCACGGTGCTTTGATATTGCATTTCAATTTTATTAGCGTGTGTGAAATTAAGAAAATTAAGTCGAATCATGTGTAAGATTTTTTAACGCAGATTTTGAACTTTAATGTTCTCCTTTAAAGCTTTAATAGAATATGAGTAAGTAGAGTACTATTTCGTCTAACTACCCAACCCTAAATGGCAACCCAACTCAAAAAGGTCCATATTGTAAAGCGGAGTGAAATACCTTAAAAATGTCCGTATTGTAATGCGGAGTGAAATACCTTTCGTTTGATACCCATATCGTCATATCTCATGCAATATTTTTTTTAATTTCAAATAGGTGGCAACTCTAAATGGCAACCGTATTCAAAAATGTACCTGTTTTAATGAGGAGTGAAATACCTTTCGTTTGATACCCATATCGGCATATATCATGCAATTTTTTTTTTATTTCGAATAGTTGACAACTCTAAATGGCAACCCTACTCAAAAATTTCGCTGTTGTAATGCGGAGTGAAAAACCTTTCGTTTGATACCCATATCGGCATATCTCATGCAATTTTTTTTAATTTCGAATAGTTGGCAACCCTAAATGGCAATCCTACTCAAAAATGTCCATATTATAATGAGGAGTAAAATACCTTTCGTTTGATACCTATATCGACATATCTCATGCAATTTTTTTTTAATTTCGAATAGGTGACAACCCTGTGAAATATTCTGAGTAGCAACACCTAGGTAGAAAGTCTTACCCAACAAACATTAAGGTTAGAAAACGATTAGAATACGAATCGAATTCTAATGTGTTTCTCTAGGGTAGAAGGTTAGAGGACGATTTGCGAAACTGTCGCGAATTATAGCATTCTCGACAAAAAGGGGACTTCGTTCCCGATATCGAGGAAATGGTTAGAATTCTAATCGAATTCTAACGTCAAATTCTAATGGGTTTCTAATGAGAATTTTGAAGTGATGCGCAATTAAGTTCAATTATTTAAAATCAGCGAAATTTTCATTGTTTCATTATATCAAATATTTTTATTTGGTTATAAGCTTATGTATTAAGAAGGAACATATTTCAAAGGCTTTTTCTATTATAATAAGTTAAAACCGTACTTAAATATTGAGCTCAGTATTTCTAGTGTTATTCGAATCCTTTTACAGTCGAATTCTAACCTAGTTTTCGATTCGAAATGCATTAGAGTACTACATTAGAATTCTAATGTAAAATTACAATATTTCTCTAACGTTAGAAACTTTGTTTGCTGGGTAGAAGGTGATACATTAAGGGCGAATTAATGGTGACTTATAACCATAAAGCCATAACCAGATAAAACCGCTGATCGAAGCAACCTTATGGAAATCAATGTAATCGATTAATGGTGCCATACCATAACGCTAACTCGATTACATTGATTTCCATAAGATAGGTTCGTTCAGCTGTTTTATCTGGTTATGGCTTTATGGTTATAAGTCACAATTAATTCGCCCTTTATCTCTGTGCCAAATTTCATTTAAATCGGTTGAGCCGTTCCCGAGATCGTTCGGCTATACAAATATATAAGAATTGCTCGTTTAAAGTTATAAGCGTTTCCAATATCCAATAATAAAACCATGTCCTGTAACTCAATTCGAAAGCAAACTGTTTTATTTCGAAAATGGAAGGAAAACGGATTGAAGCGACCGACCAAATTGTATTTCCCCACTTTTTTTTAGTTATAAGAGAACCCATTTTGGTCAAACGTCGTGAATTTCAGATAAGATAGTCTAATACGGCTTTTATTCTTTTCTTTTTAACGGAATCCATGCTTCCGCACTATCCTAATATGAACATTCATAAACGCACTTTATTACAAAATATAGGCTCTCTCTCTGCGGATATTAAACTCGAAACTGAAAACGAAGATGGTACCAACGAAGAAGAATTGCCCGTTGATTGTTTATCAAAAAATATATATCACCCACGTATTGCTTTGAAGTAAGTTCATTTCAAACTTTTAAACAAAACGAAACTGTTGTATACGTATACTATAATATATTTTAACATAAGAAACGCTATTGCCGAATGGTTGCCGGAGTTTTTTGTTGAAAGAGAAGCTTGGGGTCCCATCACAAAGCCACAGCCACAAGTAACAAGTAAGACACTATTTAGATCACAAAGTGGTCAATCGCATATATTTTAATATATTTTTTCTTTTTTGTGAATATTTTAAGTGGTAATGCCTATCATACCAATTATACCATCGATTAATACATGTATGAGTTTAACCACAACTACGACAACTTCTACTAGTACGAAAACTGCTACTATGCCGGAAGTGAATACCACACAATTACAAGCTTTGGCGGATGTTTGCAGCACTGTGAACTCATCTGTCATCAATCCAATATCAAATCCTGTTATGAACTCCTTAGTTTCACCAACAAAAGTTGTTACTAATGATGACATAGTAAATCCCATACCAACTTGTGTAGCTTCAAATATTGAATTGCCTAAAAAAATTCCAATATCAATTGTTGCTGTACCAATAATGCATACCAAGGCGGTTGAGGACATATTACCTAAAAATATTGATACTGAAGTTGTAGCAGATACCAAAAGTGAAGTAGATACAATGAAGTCAGCAGTAGCGGAACCGGATTCGCCTATTGATAATGAAACCAATAATACACCCAAACCTGTAGAGTTCACTGAAAGTTGTGATGCTAACAATAAGGCAGATGGAATGACTGTTGAGAAAGTACAACCATTACCCAGTGAATTGCAAATACCGATTGTGAAAAATGACAGGAAATTGGCGGAAACTACCGTAAATGATATTGATAAAGGTACAGACTTAACGTTAGATAGCGGTGCCGCCATACAAGACGTATCAGCTACGCATGCTACATCACTGCCTATGGCAGAAGAGCACACGCTTAGCCCACTAAGTACTGGAGGAAATGAACCAATGGAGTGTAGTAGTAGTTTAGCATCGCAAGCTTCGGGTAAAGATGAACGTAAATTGGTATCAGAGGATGTTATAATGTCTGAAGGTGTAGAAGACGACGATGGTTGTAACGGTTCGATGAATGAATTGAATGTAGGAATGCTTATAACTTACATGACATTGTGTGTGAAAGTGTGTGTATTAACATATATCATTTTCTTACAGAATAGCATGCAGGTGGAAAGTTCAGAAGGATCACCATCTTCCAATGCCGACATGAAAGATTATGACGACAGGTATTTACTTAATAACTATGTAGACACCTAACATTAAAGAACTTTAGAATATTTGTCTTACACTGGGTCGCACGTCGGCAGTGTTTTGGAAAGCCCTTGTTATTGGTGTTGTTGTTGTAGCGATAAGGTTGTTCCCCGAAGGCTTCGTGGAGTATTATCGATGTGATGGTCATTTGTCGGATACAGATCCGGTACGCTCCGGTAACACAGCACCATTAAGGTGCTATCCCGACCATCTCGGGAACGATTTATGTGGCCACATTAATCCTTCAGGCCATCCCTCCCTCCCCACCCCCAAGTTCCATGAGCAGTTAGGGGTCGCCAGAGCCTCGTCTGTTAGTGAAACAGGATTCGCCGCGGATAGGTGAGGTTGACAATTGGGTTTGGAGAAGCTATATATTGCCTTGCACAGCCCCTTGAATCTGATGTTTTAGTCGCCTCTTACTACAGGCATACCTACCGCGGGTATATTCTGACCCCCTAACCCGCTGGAAAGCCCTTCGAGCGCATCTCTGCTAAAAAAAAAAAACAGTTTTTCAGTAAATTAATCTTCAAACTTATCTTTAAATTAATCGTCAGATTCAGTTTAAAGACAAACTGTGTTCATAGTTGTGCCATTTTTCGTTCTCACGAAGTAAAACGAATGAATAAATTCATCTGCCTTTGTATATGCCGTGCGAAATATGCATACAGCACGTAGGTCCGTCCGAATTGCAGCACAAAATAAATTTAAAAAAAAAATCGGCCTTAATCTACTTTAAGGTATGCCTTGATTTACTTAATTGCCGCGCTTAACCATTTAAACGGTTATGGCCGTCTAACAAAACGCGCCAGTCGCTCCTACGCTCTATCATCTGGTGCCAATTAGTCACACCAAGGGAGTTTAAATGCGCTTTCCACCTGGTCCTTCCAGCGGAGTGAGAGCCGCCCTCCTCTACTGCTTCCATAAGCATCCATAGGCTCCTAGTAACTATAATTACCATGGAATCGCCCAATTCTGATCAAATAAATAAAATATTACTGGATTAAATCAAATCGTTTAAGTTTTCGCCGCAAAATTCCGCAAAAAGATTACACTTCTCAAAACGTTTGGTCCTAGAAAAAGTGGACAAAACGCGGAAATACTTAACTGCCCACTTTAGGCAATATTTTTGGAGATAAGGAGGATGCAGGCTTGGCGGAGCGCCATTAGGGAACTAGGACTTGAAGAGGTTGCGCTACACAACTCCTTGAAGCCCAAATGGGAGAAAGTGTATCTAAAAATTAAGAAAACACGAAACGAAAGACAACCTGCTAGGTCAAAGTATTGGTATAGAAAGTGGAAAAATAACAGAAATTGATGTTAAAGAAATCATACGGTGATCTAGACAGCAATTTTTTCCTGAATCTAATAATAAACATTTTCAGAAACATTCCTGGCGCCGGCAGTAGCAGTCGCATTACTGAGGATGATCTTTACTTAATGTGTGATCTCTTCTACCTACCATTTGAGCATGGCAGTCGAGGCTTCAAGCTGTTAAATGAATTTAATTGGCTGAAAGCGAATGCTAATGTTTTATTAGGCAATGAAAAAGCTATACGAAAATGTTCAATTGGAACAGTATCACCGAAACCAGAAGTGGCCGAATGGATGCAACGCGCTGAAGCATTCTCCAAACATTGCAATGCTGTTCATGAATTATTACGAAAGATAGCAAATTGTGCTAATAAAGAAATATGCCATGATCTATTTTCCTACGTATGGGATATTGCGGGAGCTTTATCGTTGTTAAACGCTTTCGTAAAATGGTTAAGCCTGGGACATTTTCCAGCAAATGTGCATACATATACGCAGGGTACATACACATGTAAGCATAAAAAAAGAAGGAAAGGGATATGAAATTTCACGTATGAAGTATACTTAACGTCTTTGTAAATCAATTATAGGGTTCAGTAAAGGTTGGAAGGAGGCATTCATGTCTGGAGATCAAGAGCCGTGGGTATTTCGTGGTGGTTTAATTGCTGATTTGCAGGTAATGGTTGCAGTCCTTAAACTATTTGTCACAACAGATTTGCTTCATAATTTTTTCTACTACATATTTTCCGCTTAAAACATAAAGCGCCTGATGCCTGTAGATTCTGGCAATGATTTATTCCTGTATAAACTACCCGAACTGCCAACAAGTGATTATCATTTGTTACGTCCATACACGCAAATCGACGAAGCTGAACTGGGGCAAGTTTGTACGCGTGCCTTTTTGCAGCTTGGTATGCATTGTCCTGAACTAAAAGTTGGTAATAGTTGTGGTGAATGTGATGATGTTTTGACCGCCGAAGCTTTACTTCCCACAAATTTGCGTGAAGTTATTGCAGATAATATTGTTGGACATTTTGTCACTTTATATCCACAGTTATGTATTGTGGCACATGATACTTCTAATGCTATTGTCGGTTATGCAGCAGGTGCCTTGAATGTAAACACATTTGCGCGTAATATAGATGTATGTTGGATACCAGCTATGAAGGAAAAATATACAAAGTCTCTATTGGAAAAAGATGCGATTTTCGTCGGTACAAATGGCACTGATGGCGCTACTGAAAATCGACATAATTTAAATACATATTCTGGACTTAAAGGCATCATATCAGATATGATACATGAATTTCATAATTATGAGTATCAATGTCCCACCGAAGTAAGCAACGCATATCCTTCTGTATTGACAGCTGCCGCCTTAAAAGAGCCCTTACTGCGTGATCATGGACTTTTAAAACGTCTCATAACCGTTACACTAGCTACTTTACGTTCGAATGGTTGCTTCGGTGTACATGTGCGTTTATCCGCCAAGAGTGGGGTTGAAAACTTGCATCATCATTATGCAAAGATAGGATTTACAGAAATTTATCGTGATCATGAGCGCAATTATATTTATCTTGGAAGACGTTTTTAGCAATTCCGAAGTTAATACAGTTCGTCTGCTTTTCTGCTAAAGAAGTGTGTGAACACTCTGCAAGCAAATTTTATACACGGAAAAAAGCACACAAACATGCATGAACTCGAAATAGAATACATACAACATACATATAAGCTTTTTATTTTTAATTTTAAGTGTAAGAACGTATTATAAGAACAAAAGGTTTGCAACCTACGCTCTGTTCGAAAAGCTTCACAAATTAGGCATATATAGTATGTGTAGATATTCCTTTAGGCCGCCTGTTTGCATTGGCGCTAATCATTTTTTCCACTCGTAAGATATTTAACTAAAATTTTTCATGTTTTTAAATTTGTCCTTCTGCGTAAATAAATAAGGTTTTGGAGGACTACACCAAAACGAAACATTTCCATTCCATAATTTGAGCCAGTTTTAAATCGGTCAGGCACACGTATTATTTTGCTAGAAACTATATAATTCCAGTGCAGGTTAGGTTAGGTTGAACTGGCCGATCCATCAGGACCTCACATAGACTGATTGAGTCCGTAGTGTTACCAGAAGTTTGTTTTAACGACCAAACTGAAAACCCCTATCAAAAACCAAGGCCTATGTTATAGAAAAACTCCGTCCTTTTGACAGATACTAGAAGCTTCCTAGGACTTAAGCCACTTGCTGCTTCTAGATCTGACAGCTGTATCACTCCTAATAGCTGGAGTCTTAGCCTGGCAAGTGCAGGGCACGAGCACAGAACGTGCTCGATCGTTTCCTTCTCCAACCCGCACTTCCTACATCTGCTATCACTGACCAAGCCTAATTTAAAGGCATGTGACGCCAGAAGGGAGTGTCCAGTCAGAATACCCGTCATGAGTCGACAGTCCTCTCTTTTTAATGATAGAAGCAACTTTGTTAGTCTAAGGTTGTAAGACCTACACATAATTTTCGACACTTTACAGCCCCGCGCTTGAACCCACGCCTTTCCCGCTTGGTCGATCATGTGCACCTCACGCCCAGTCTAATTGGGACGTCTACGGAGCAAGCTTCCAGTGCATCAAACGCAACATTTTTTTCCGATCCATGATTATGTGCCTATCGTCGGGCCAATGCCATATCGCGGCCTTTTCTGCCCTTAGAAGAGCTAAAACTACAACTAGCTTTGAGACGACACTAGCCCTTGAATGTTGATGAAGCCACCTTACTATTTCTAATGGGTCTCAATCATCGCGAAGAAATAACGGCTGACATCATATTTTGAATTTGGCCATAAATGTCTACACCATCCAGTTGTAAATGAGAAAGCGTCATTTGGAAATGGGAACAGTTACTTTAAAAGGAGAAAGCGTCATTTGGAAATGCGAATAGTTACATGAAAATGAGAAAGCGTAATTTTAAAATAGGGTTAGGTTAGGTTAGAGTGGCCAACTGAGCGAGCACCAGTGCACTTAGGCCCAAAAGGTCCCATTGTGATGCCACGTGGATCTCTCCCCTACTCAAACCAACAGGTCGATTCAGCAAATGTGAGGAATTTCTTAGGTTCCAATTTTGGAAATTTTAAAATGAGATTTGTAAATTGTAAATGAGATTAATCAGTTGTAAATTAGAAAACGTCAAATGCAAATACGAAAGCGTTATATGGAATTGAGAATAGTCAATTGTAAATGCGAAAGCATCACTTCGATATGAGAATAGTCACTTGTAAATAAGAATAGTCAATTGTAAATGCGAAAGGGTCATTTGTAATTGAGTGAGTTGTAATTGAGAATAGTGAATTTTAAATGCGAAAGCGTAATATGGAAATTAGCTTAGTCAATTGTAAATGCGAAAATGTCACATGGAAATAAGAACAGTCACTTGTAAATGAGAGAGCGTCATTTGAAAATTACAAAGCGTCAATTGTAATTGAGAATAGTCACTTGTAAATGAGAATAGTCAATCGTAAATGCGAAAGCGTTATATAGAAATGAAAGAAGTAAATTTTTAATGAGGAAGCATTAAATGAAAATTCGAAAGACATTTGTTATTAAGAATAAAATTTGTAAGTTTTATGTGAAGTATAATGTAATGGTTCCCCTCATTACCCATTTCCCACCACTGTACAAGAACTTGGATTTCTCGCTCCAGCGGGTTAGCGGTCTTAGAATATACCCACATAGGTATGCCTGTCGTAAGAGGCCACTAAAATACCAAATTGATTCAAGGGGTTGTGTAGCGCAACCCTCGCAAGGGGTCCGAAGTCCGAGGGACACAATGGGAATAATCAACAAAGCCTTATTAATACCTAGAGTTATTTTAGTGAAGTAAATAGTGGTTAAATACCATACAAAAAGCTAACCACGGTTTTAAGGTACTTAAGCAATAAGTTTGGATAAGCTTTCTCATTTACAAGTTACTATTCTCATTTCCATACGACGCTTTCGCATTTTTAAGTGATCTTTCTTATTTATAATTTACTACGTATTCTCAATTATAAATGACGCTTTCACATTTTCATTTGATGTTTTCTCATTTACAAGTGAATATTCGCATTTCCATGTGACGCTTTCGCATTTACAATTGACTAATCTCGTTTCCAAATGACGCTTTCGCATTTACAATTCACTATTCTCATTTACAACTGACTATTCTCATTCACTAGTGACTATTCGCATTTCCATGTGACGCTTATGCATTTACAATTAACTATTCTCATTTCCAAATGACGCTTTCGCATTTACAATTCACTATTCTCATTTACAACTGACTTCTCAATTAAATTGACGCTTTCGAAATTTCATTTACAGTTTTCTCATTTACAAGTGACTATTCTCATATCGAAGGGACGCTTTCGCATTTACAATTGACTATTCTCATTTCCATATGACGCTTTCGCATTTATATCTGACGCTGGAAATGGTGTAGATGATTGAGCGATAATGCAAGAGCTGTTTAAGCAGTATAACATAGGAAAGTAATCCGCTATTGGTTACAGCATGCTCATATTGGCTAAAACCTATCAATTCCATTTGTTAAGTTTTTCGACACAGAGTAGTGTTAATTGTACACATGCGTGTTCTGAAAATCCTTTGATTTTACAATATGATATATACCATGGCGAAACAATACAGGCGCGGTAGTAAAGTTGCTTATAACTACTTTTTTATTTGATTTGACAAAATAACCTCCGCCACATATATGTAATACTCCTATTTTATTGCTACAAAAGGCTATGTACATTCTCAAACATCAGAGTGCCGATATATTGCTGTTTAAACGTTTTTGTTTTTGTATTCAATGAACGAATGCACCTAAATTTCGATTTTTTCTCCCCAGCCAGCATTTTTTGAAAATTTTGATCCAAAAATATTTAAATATCATACCCCAAGATGATTAAAAACGTTCAAATTTAAAAGCATTTTCTGTTCGAAAATTAATGTATCGTCGGGAGAAAAATGTACCTTAAATGTGATTATTCTTGAATACTCTGTTGTGATTCCTATTTCGAAACGCTTTTTATTCATATTTGATATCATTGTAAAATTGAGCTTTAATTGCTTTAGAGTAATATTTGACTGCTTTTCACTGTAATTTTCTGATCATATTCGTGAACATATTTCAATCGTTTTGGTTGAGATTTTTGAATAATTTTTGAATGCGGTTGTGATGCATTTATTCTTCATATCTCATTCAAAATAAGATACTACATAGTCATGATTCAATCACCAAGAGGTTTGCTCGACAGACACATTTTTTGACAATTGCAGCCATTTTGCTCCCAAATCGAATGGACATTCGTTAACTGTGTTGTTTCTTTGCGAATTTTTGAAAAATATTAGTAGTAGAAATAGGAAGCAATCAGTTTACATATACCCGATAAGTACTGAACTGCATAATTCTTTAGAACATTTTTTTAGTTTTCTTATGAATTTATTAACTATGCCGTGATCTATTAGTGTGGGTGAACATAGGTTTTATGAAAAGTACGGACACCAAGGAATCGTGCACTTTCGTAAACCTATGAATATACGAAACCTAAACCAATTCAAAATTCATCGTTCAGCGTCAAAACCTCGACTATTAAATCGATTCACGTAAAAATGTCATTAGAAAATAATGCAGATGCCATAACGAAATGTACTTATTGGGCATGTTAACTTATTCTGGTAAAAGTCTAGAACAGGAGTCTACTGCTAATACGCGTCCAAAAATATCGAGAGAGGTGGCCTCGACAACAATAATCCGAAGGCGGATGTGATTGTTGTAATATGTTTGTGCACTGAAAAAGATTTTGTGTAGAAAGGGATTTTGCACGCATTTAATTTTGATCCCACCTCATTGGTGGACCGGCCAGAGTAATTTTTTATAAGCTCGACTGAAGGCCGCCAACGCAACCCGGGGTAATTTTTCGGGTTTTCGTCAATATCTTTTGAACGAGCTAAAATTTTTATTTCCGCCTTCGAGTTATTGTTATCGAGGTCACCTCTCGATATTTTTGGACGCGTATTAGCAGTATACTCCTGTTGTAGACTTTTACCAGAATAAGTTAACATGCCCAATAAGTACATTTCGTTATGGCATCTGCATTATTTACTAATGACATTTTTACGTGAATCGATTTAATAGTCGAGGTTTTGACGTTGAACGATGAATTTTGAATTGGTTTAGGTTTCGTATATTCATAGGCTTACGAAAGTGTACGATTTCTTGGTGTCCTCACTTTTCATAAAATTGCCTCTGTTCAATGTTCAGCCATACTAATGGATCGAGGCATCGTTAATAAATTCACTATAAAAATTAAAAAAATATTCTAAGGAATTATGCAGTTCAGAACTTATCCGGTATTTGTGAACTGATTGCTTCCTATTTCTACTCCTAATATTTATCGAAAATTCGCAAACAAACAACACTGTTAACGGATGTCAATTCGATTTGGGAACAAAATGGCCACAATTGTAAAAAATGTGTCTGTCGAGCAAACCTCTTGTGATTGAATCATGCTACATAGTAATCTTATTTCATCAGGGGAAGAAAGCATGAGGAAGTGAGCTACTTGAACCACAGGTCACTCGCACACACTTGACCGATATACACCTGTGGCTACAACATCCAACATCAAGCTATGATCGTCAATATCTTCAAATAAGATACGGTACGGGATGTTGAAGACATATCCAGGTACATATGGGGTATTCCATCCCATTTCGACCAATTTTGAACCCGACCCCTTTAGAATTGGCTGAAAGCTTTTCTTCTTTTTCTAGCTTACGAAAGACGTTTTTCAGAAGTTTTTAAAATTTTTTCATCCAACTCAAAAAAAGTTATGAATTTAAAAAAAACACCGTTTTTGTTTTCAAAATGCTATAACTTTTTCAAAAATTGACCGTTTGGGATTTTTTTTTTTAAATTTGTTTTTAAATGTACTTTTCGGAAAAAATACAAAAAAATGTTTAAAGTTTTTTTTGTAATTTTTCAGTTTTTCGAGATTTTTCGAATTTCGCCCTTTTTTTCTCATAAAAAACTTCAATCAATTCTGCAATCATTCCCACTAATCCAACTATTATGTATTTTCTGGGAAGCCGAAGGTGGAGAAATGGTTGGGGAAATCTTCGGTCACGAGCATTTGCATTACATTGTCTTGAAGAATATCTTAATAATAAAATTTTTATATACATATGTATGTACATATTTTTTCTGAACTTCATGATTAAAAAAATGTGTGTATGTGAAAAAAATTAGATTTTTAATGAAAAGTAAAATTTTAACAAGTATAAAATTCATTATTCAGTCAACAAATATAGTCAGAAAAGATTCAGAAAGCTGAATTAAAAATGATTATAAATTTTTGATCATCTAAAGTAAACACATTTGATTCAAATATGATTCCAAAATGTGATTGAAAAACTATATTCAGTTTTTGATCATCAAAGGTCAGGATATTTGATTATTCGTTTTGTTGGTTTTTATGAAATATTAAAATTTTATCATCGAAGGATTTCAAAAATTGATCGAAGAATGCTTTTCAGTTTTTGATCATCAAAAGTGTTCATATTTGATTCTTTCTTTTGTTCAATTGTATGATAGCTCATTATTTAGTCAGAAAGCGTAAACAAATTGTATTTATATGCAGGGAAATTCAAAATTTAATCATCTAAATGCTGAGTCGGTCGTCACACTTATGCTGCTACCATGATGAAATTAATATTCAGGTGTTCTCATCCCGTTGACGTTTTCCCTAATTCTGACAAGTTCGGCATGCATAATTTAGAGGGTTGTCATACATAACTGCCTTTGAATTATACTACGATCGGAGTAGATTTTACTATACGTTTAGAAATATAATAACTATGTAAGCCGCTACCAGAATTTTTTAGACATAAAAATAAACGTAACCTTGTATTCCCCAAAAGATAATAGACACAATTTTGCAGAAAACTTAATTTTTGAGGAAATTTTTGCAAAAAATTTAGCAATAAAAATTTAGTACTTTTGTAGTACAAGTAAATACTGCTGAAAAAGTAAGGTTATGTTGTTGACACACCTTTTTTATTTCATCATGGCTGCTACAATCACAAAAATTATACAGGCTGTCTTGTTTTGATTTCGAATTCAAAACAAATGGCGAGCATTTCCTATTAGCAATATAGGAGTATTACATATATGATCCGCCACATTGTATTACTCTGCCATGCTATATACGTTATCGAGTCAACCGTTTTCGATCCAGTTTCTAAACTGTGCAACTTGAAATATAAAATAGTTGTCATCTCTATAATTAGGTATTATCTTACTCCAAACGAATATATGACTTCAATTTTTGATAATTCCGATCCAATAGTTTGAGATTAATCATATATGCTTATGTGTCCATTGTGAGAGAAAACCAAATTAAGTTTGGTCCTATTCCCAATAAACAACGAAAAGATAATCTTTGAGGCATTTATCGTTCTAGAGTTGATAAAAAATATTTCAATCCATTTATAGTTCCCCATTTGATTTTCAACCTCACATCCTTTTTAGCTACATGGAATACCCCTAATATATTCATGGCCATATAAATAAAAACGAAGGTGAGGTTGACGATTGTGTTGCACTGTCAACGCCATCAAAGGGTTACCTAAACTTGCTTCCGCTTAAGCAAGCACCTAACACACCCCAAAAAAAGTTTCAAATATTTTTTTAAGTAATCGCTTTTTGGCCTGTTATTTTGCGAGGTTGTGGGTTCGCAGTCGAGCTAAAATCACAGTATGCATTTTCTCGCACTAATATAAGTGCACAATAATTCTAAAATAATAGTAGCACGTTTTATGCAAAATTTCTTTCACGTAATTCCGAAATTCTCACTAGCACCTGTACCCATCAATGACTAGATAGATAAATAATTAGTTAAGGATCGCACTGCGACCATTGGTCTATTGTGCCCCCAGCTGCTTCACCTCATCCAAGCCGACATCTCTGATGAACCCTAACAGTTCACCTGGCTTGAGAGATATGATGTGAGAATGCTCTGACCATGGTGGGCCCATAAACTTAGCCCTTCGTCTTGAGATTTGCGTCACACTCCAGGAGGATATGGTCTGCCGTCTTGCATGTCACTGTTCAGTCTACAGTGTCCTGTAAGAATAGCTGTTAGGGTTCTTAGGTTATCTTTCGAGAGGCCTATTAATGCCCTATATCGAGTTGTGCTGTAACCCCCTAATAGTAACTTAGATTGTCTCAGGCCTGGCATATTGCGCTTTTTTTCCTTTCCTCTACTAATAGATGCCCCCTAATTTGCTGCGGGCCTACTGGCAGGAACGGTAAGCCGTTGTAGCACTTTTTATGCAAAATTTCTTTTACGTTGTCCCTTTTTTCCTACTACGTGAACATGAACTACATGTCGTCGGGCATGTTATCATTCCGAAATTCTCACTAGGTCCCGCACCCAGCAATGATTATTTAGTACATTATGCAACAAATATCAAATTAATTGATTTTAAGGTAAAGATTTTCAGAACATGGCTGTACACTTTTTGTTTGTTAAGGAACACACAAAATATTTTGTCAAAAACTAATTATATGTAATCCTTAAAGAGTAAACAGCAAAACAACAATTGTGTGGCAGTAACAGCTTTATAACGACTGCGGGTTCGTTAGAGGAACTTTAGAGAATTGGTTGAAAAATTAACTATCTTATGACATTGTGCAACCTTGGGAATCATTGTTGGCGTCAAAAAGATTTTAATTCCGGATGGAAGGCCCGTGCCAATAGATATAGTAAAACCTCAAAAACGTTTGGTTTTTGTTGTGTTTTCCTTGGTAAAATTTATGTACGTAATTGATTTATGGATAAGTAAGGCAAGGGTAAAAATCATAATTGGCGGTAGTGAACTAAATTGCGAACGCATTAGTGATAGTGCACCCTCTCCATTACGACTAAGAATCATTGCAATCATTTTATTTTTCACTGATAAGCTAATATAAGAAAATTTAACCCTACTTTCAAGAATTGTAACAGTTTTGTGAATGAACGAAATTTAACCATAGTTTGTTATACCAGTTTTGTTGTGATACAAATAAATCAACATACATCCGATACGTCTGGTACGATATGTCGAAATTAAAAATGTCGAAACTATAAAAGTAAACAAAAAAAATTTCGAAAAATAAAATGTAGAAAACCGAAAATCCGGAAAAATAAAAATGTCGAAAAAAAAATCGAAATAATCATGTAACCTTATAAATGCCTTATAAAGTGTGTAAACGTATACATTTATCTAGTGCGTAAACGAGCTGTCAAATTTTGTATGAAAAATCATTTACACAATTTGTATAAATTTACGCGCACATTTCATTGTGTAAACGCGGTAAACTCAAAGGAATGCAACCTTGCAGACATTACAGCAGGCATTTTCATCAGAAATCTCCAACATCAGCAAGTAAAGACGTTTTAGTTTTGATTTTTCACTTAATCTTGGCATTTTTTAATTTGTATAACAATCAAAAAAATTTGGTTTGGCAATAATACAGCTGATAAACAATCAAGTTTATTTTATCAAGAATATTACTAGGTGCGTTGTTGTTGTTGTTGTTGTAGCGATTAGGTTACTCCCCGAAGGCTTTGGGGAGTGTTATCGATGTGATGGTCCTTTGTCGAATACAGATCCGATACGCTCCGGTAACACAGCACCATTAAGGTGCTGGCCCGACCATCTCGGGAACGATTTATATGGCCACATTGAACCTTCAGGCCATCCCTCCCTCCCACGGGGGGATTCGCCGCTCGAAGGTGAGGTTGACAATTGGGTTGGAGAAGCTATATATTGCGCGACACAACCCCTTGAATCCCTACTAGGTGCGTTCATATAACAGTGTGTGCAAATGGATATAATTTTACACCTTATAAGTTTATATCCTTTCATAAGTCCCCCTAATGTAATATATGAATATAAACGCCTCTTCGCCTGGGAATCAATAATTCAAAGACGGAAAATAATGATATTTCTTCTGTCAAAATATGTTCAGAAGAAACCAATTAGTAACCCCAAGGTGATTAAAAATCGGAGGCCCGATATATAATTTTTTTGCACGAAACCCGTTTTTGCATAAGTGACCTTCGGCCAAGTTTAAAAAACAATAGCCCTGGATGGATTCAACGCGGGCTACGCTATCCACAGTGTTTCTGCAGAAAATACACTTTTGCATATATGTTTGTGTTTACAACAAAATCATTGAAAATGCCAAAACACATGAAAATGTGCAACTTTTCTTCGCAAATGTCTCTTGAAAAGTAAAAAATATACCAAACATGTAAACTGGCATTTTTCTGTTCTTCTTCGCCTTTTATCACTAATCCATTATCTCCAAATTTTTTTACACCAATAATCCAAAAAAAGTAGAAATTTTGCTTCAGTCAAAATATTGACCAAATCCTGAGAGATAACCCTGCACTGCTCCGAAAGGGACCATCTTTCCGGGTTATAAAAATACCCCAGGGTAAGTCCAACAGCGGATGCGCTTAAAGTGTATGTGTACGATTGTTATTTATTTTAACTTACCAGGTTCAAGAATCATTAAATAAGCGTACAATTATGTTTCGAAACTCGTATATTTGTGGCCAAATTATGTACATAGCGTTCATTAGTGGACTCATGTATGTAAATAAAAAAGGAACAATAAAAATACGTATAATGTATATGATAACAAGAATATTTAAGTGAGAGAAGTATAATATGCTAAGCTTTTTAAAATTTCAATTTTAGAATATTCTTTTTACCTAGAATTCTAAGAATATTTTCCTTTCTCTTTTGGTATGATATTTTGTGTTTGGTAATATTTTGAGCGTTTATAAGATTTATTTTATTTCCAACTACAATATATTCAGATTTTAAGTGTTCAACTAGCTTATATACTCCCACGTGGTTTTTATGAACTATACCTGCAGTCTTCTGTGCCAAGCTTCCATCGAGTTCTGCGTGGTTGGGATATTCAAATCCATTTGCTCATAAATTGACCAAAATACTGGGGGATACGATTGAGCTGACTTACCCCTGAAAATGTAGTTTTTTCCATTCATTTTAAAATATTTACGCAATTACTACTCATTGACTTTTTGAGGCAATCATAATATAGAGGTATTTCTTCCGGCTTTAAGAAAGCTAAACATTTGAGCATTCTTAACTTTAGGGAAAATATTTCGTTCTTTCCGTATAGCGTTTCAAGTTTTTCACTCTGAATTTTTCTCCATGAAATCTGCCCAAAGTGGAAAAAGCATCCTTTATTGATAATACTTGGGAAGTATGACTTTGATACAGAAATTATTGATTTCTCAAAATCAGAAATAACATATTCGGGACAGAGATGCACATTATTATAGCAAGCGATTCTTAAAATTTCAAAAAAAAAAAAACTTCGTAACATTGCTTACTCTTGCTACTCATTAGACAATAAATTACAAGAACGACATGCTCGTTTATGTGTGCATGAATCGTAAATAATTGTCGCATGATTGTTGGAACAACTTTAAAAGTTCCCTCCATTAGCCACACCGAAGACCTCTCTAAAACTTTAAGGTTTGCAATGCTTCCAATTTTATACTTTTTTTCCAAGTGAAACACAAATCCATGCCAGGATAAGCTTATTTTTTCCTTTATTAGATTTTACTACTTCCGCCTTCATTATTAGTTGATGGCGAATAAAATTTTAACTGAATCAAAACTCCATTTCAGCTAAAAATTTTGCATATAAAAATATACAAAAACTCAGGTAACTAGATAAAAAAAAAACAGTGCTAAAGTTGAAAGCTAAAATAGTTTTCAAATTAAAATACAAAACCTCAGTTAACTAGATAAAAAAATTTAAGTCCTAATAAAGAAAGTGCATACTTTGAAATTTTTTAACCAAAAAAGATTTTCGACATTTTGCTATATTTTTCGACAACAAATTTGTGCTGCATGCAAAAATCAAAAATTTCGACATTTTTATTTTTGCCTTTTCGTACGGATCCCACAAAGCATCAATTTCAGAATTTGGTTGAAAAACGCCCTATATCAGAATTTTTCAACCGGATTCTGAGGTAGGGCGTTTTTGTAAAGTTTTAAATTTTTTGGTTATGGCCTTTGTTAATTAAGCTAACGATATAATGTTACAGATTTGCATTTCGAATTCTTGGAGGATTTTCAAGAATGCAGTTATATAATCCTTTGAATCCTTATAAAATAATGTGCGAACACCAAAATGTTGAACATTTAATCATTTACAGGACTACTTCGTAATAGTCCCGTAATTTCTGGGACTTAAGAAAGGCCCGAATTCCGGGATTGGTATCCCTAGTCTAGAGAAGTTAAAATGTTCTTATTTACTATACTACACCTTTTCCAGTTTAAGTTCAGAAATTTACAACTCAAGTTCAGAAAATTGCAATTAAAGTTCAGAAAATTACAATTCAAGTTCAGAATTTCCAATTTAAGCAATTTCAGCAATTTACTATTCAAGTTCAGATTTTCCAATACAAGTTCAGAAAATTACAATTCATGTTCAGGAATTCCAATTTAAATTCAGAAAACTACAATTCAAGTTCAGAAAATTACAATTCAAGTCCAGAATTTTCATTTAAAGTTCAGAAAATTACAATTCAAGTTCAGAAAATTGCATTTCAAGTTCAGAAAATTACAATTCAAATTCAGAAAATTATAAGTAGGGTGTTATTTTTCAAAAGTTATTCTAATTCATAATACGCAATGCAATATTTATATGTGATTTGCGGAAGTGTTGATGCTTCGTTGACAATGGTGGCTTGGATATACTGTATCCCAAGTTTTCTCCAAGGCGTGTACATCCCGAACTAAGAAACGAAGAATAACTCTTTGCAAGAAGTGCATGAAGATGCTCCGGCCATGAAAGAACTTGAAAAGTAAGTGAAAGGAGGAGACCTCCACAGAGTTGCGAGAGGCAGATGAAGGAAGACTTGATCTGTGCACACAGTACTTATACGTTACTTGCGGGATTGTGGACGCTCCGTTGATTTCGTCATCACTTCTGTCATACTCAATGCAGATCAATGCTTGTGACCTTTAGAGTATAGCTGGATGTCCTTGTAACTGACCTCTTATAACGAGGATGAGAGCGAAGAGGGAAAAGGGTTTTTTCTTCGGTATCTCCTTCATGTGAGCAAAATTGATTTAAGTGAGTTAAGAAGTCCACAGCTCTCTTAACAGATAGTAGGCCTTCAATGAGATTATTAGCGCTAAAATTTACCATGTTACGTACTTTAATTGCAATTGCATGCAAGAAAAAAATCCTGACAAACTTTCTGAACTTGAATTGAAATTTTCTGAACTTGAATCGTAATTTTCTGACTTTGAATTGTAATTTTCTGAAATTGAAATGTATTGGTGTAAAGTACGACATTAATCAATATTTGCGTTTTCGAACTACTTTTTTGATCGCCCAGAAAGTTCAATACGGTCATATTAAATTCTTCCCTATACGGTCGGGAACGCTCAATATCTATAAATAATAATATAACTTTGGCCAACGAATGTATATAAGCTTTACTATGTGAAGAGGGTTCTGGGTTTATCATCCTGCGTTGGAATTATTGCGCTTCCCAAAATTCTGTATTATTAGCTTAAAATATCGGCAGCTGCCTTAGGATGTTTGCGAACCGGCAACCTACACTTCGACTATATTCCGCTCAGTCTGCGAGCTGTTGTCGTCACCAATCATACTCATCTCACTGTATGTATAAATAATAAAATAATAAAAAATAATAATTTTCTGACTGACGCCAATGAAATTACAATCCAATTTACTTGAATAATAAACTTTTTCATTTGTAAATGCATTGCTAAACCATAGGCAGTTTTTATGTACTATATATATATTTTTATTTTTTTATTTAATGTTTATTGTTTATAAGAGAGAGCTTAACAACTTTGCAACAAGTAATATTATTAAGATCGCTATTTGCAGAACTGCATTTACTCAAGCCATGTGTAATAAATATGCATACTTATGTATTGACTCCTTAAAATTTATGCACGTTTAAATAAGAATTTATGTATGTTTTTAAAAAACTATATTTCGTCATATTTCGTGCATTTTGTTGCTTAGTTAAAAACTTTTCACAACTTCATATGAATAAAAACTTTAAAAATTTGAACCCATTTTTATTAAAAAAAAAGTAAGTTTTATAGCTTTTTGAAATAATAATTTTATCTAAATTTTCATTTATTTATTTAGCTTTTTAAACTTATATTATTTTTTATGAATAATGAGAGTGTCGTTTTTAGCATATATACGAGGTACGGCAATCAAGTTCAGGGAATTTTTCAATAAACAACAAGAAAATCAAGTTTAGGAGAGACTTTACTACCATCGGCCTTCACAATAGTCTCCCTTCACTCCCTTCACTCAACACCCTTCACGCAACGAATCCAAGAAAAAATATACAAGCGGTGCCACAGGGTGGTGTCCTATCCCCACTTTTGTTTGACTTCTACATATCAAAGCTACCTTAGCCCCCAGAAGGAGTTACTATCGTTTCCTACGCCGATGACTGCACAATAATGGCCACATGCCCAGGCCACCAGATCGATGAGCTTTGCAACAAAATAAATGGCTACCTCCCTGATCTCCAGTTTTTTCGCCTCGCGAAACCTGGCATTATCACCAACTAAATCCCCCGCGACCTTATTTACAACATGGACGCCACAAATGTCGACCATTTTGAACATCCACGTCGATGGCACTACGCTGCCGACTGTCTCACACCCCAAAAACTTGGGTGTGACGTTTGATCAGGATCTACATTTTGGTGAGCATGCAGCTGCAATTGTACCGAAAAACCAGAGCCGTAATAAAATCCTCAAATCTATTGCTGGTAGTACTTGGGGAAAAGACAAAGAAACGCTAATTACTACATACAAAGCAATTGGCCAGCCGATTGCATGCTACGAGTCCCCTATACTATCGCCAAGCCTAAAAACTACTCACTGGAAGAAGCTACAGGCCTGCCAAAATACTTGTCTCAGAACCGCCACGGGCTGTCTTCTTATGCCCCCAGAACACCACGTACATAATGAGACGAGAATACTCCCCATCAGGGAGAGAAATGAGATGCTAACCAAACAGTTCCTGTTGAAAAACCAGAAACCTGGGAATCCCAACAGAAATCTGATTGATGAGCCAACACCCAGGGGCGTAAGGAGTCATCTCCGTGAGCATTATGAGGATATACGGTACCTGTGAACTCAGTAGGCGTCGGACCTTTATGCCAGGAATTGCCCGTTGAATCCAGTACTCAAATAACAGTACCCAAAACTAGCGGAAGAGGAACGCATACTCATCAGGGAAACACTAGTCACTCTAGCTCAACTTCGATCTGGATACTGTAACAGGTTACCTATCCAGAATCAACCCCGACATATAGAATGTATGCTCCGCTTGCAATGTGTCCCCACATGACACCAACTATCTCTTTAATTGTAACACCCCTCTCATTATGGTCCACCTCTGTTGAAACTGCAAGTTTCCTTGGACTCCCGTTAGAGGATATTGATGACAATTTGTGGTCGGTCGCACCTATTGGGGCGAAGCACTGATACAACAACAACTCCAGTTTCTCATATAGTTGGAAGCACCTTTGGTAGAACTCCGAAAATAGCCAGTTTAGCTGTAACCGTAGTTTCTGCGACCTCCTGTATACCGTTATCATGGGTTCCCTTAAGGTGAGTCATTATCTTGGGGTAATAGAAAAAATTCACAATTTTGGGGCCATAGGGTGAGTTAGGCAACGTTGGAATGCCTTTTTTTTTGCCAAAAAGTTGCACAACGAACGAGGAATAGTCCGCTGCACTGCCGTGATGCAAGATCTACGACACCGTAGGCGAGTTCATGACGCACACGAAACATATCTGCATGTAAAGAATTTAAAAAAACATGTTGTAGCGATAAGGTTGCTCCCGGAAGGCTTTGGGGAGTGTTATGTAAAATTTTAAGTTTTCTTTGAAGAGGACCTTTGTGAATTAATCTAACGATATGGAGATATAAATATATACATATATTGAATTCGGTTTTCCAACGAACATGATCTTCTTTACTTAAAAAAAAATAAATGTAAGGCGCGATAACCTCCGAAGAGATCTAAGGCCGAGCTTCTCTTCCAATTTGCATCGTGCTCCTCTTGATTTTCCCTACAAATTGGCCGGACGGGACCTACATGTTTTATGCCGACTCCGAACGGCATCTACAAAGCAGATGAGTTTTCACTGAGAGCTTTTCATGGCAGAAATACACCCGGAGTGCTTGCCAAACACTGCCGAGGGGCTACCCCGCTTAGAAAAATTTTCTTCTAATTGAAAAATCTTATTTCTAAAATTTTGATGTTGCTTTGCCCGGGAGTTGAACCCAGGGCATACGGTGTGATAGGCGGAGCACGCTACCCATCACACCACGGTGGCCGCCTTACTTAGTCTTGTTTATTTAAGCGTTCACCATATTTTATGTTCGTTCTATTAATTCTTCTGCAAACGATTTATTCTTATATAAATCATAATACCATACAGTATTCACTCCATCGTCAATAACGTGTTGTGGTCGCATGTTTGGCAATGGAAATCGGCATGCAATAATTTTAGCAGTTTCCGACGTCTCTGAGATAAGCTTCTTTTCCAAATCTTTCATCTACATTAGTGGATTAGAGATTAGCACCCCTGTTCGTAGCAGGAGATTAACAAAAGTGCTCATACCATCTGTTCTACTCCAAATATTACAATATAATCATACGGTGCAACGTTATATTTCCATAGATCTCGCCTATAAAAATGTGTTTGCCGGTGAACACCCTGTGTTATAGCAGCCATACGTGAATACCATACTAGCCAGGGATTAAGCTCAACACCGTCGGCAAGTAACCCATTTTTTGCTGCAGCTAATAATAGAAGGAAGCATTGGAAAAGGTTAAATCATATTTAATTTATACCATCATTCACATATATACCTACAACAATTCTTCCATCACCAGATCCTATATCCAATAATTTATCCCTTCGTGCTGTTGTGTTCTTAGGTAATAAGTTCAAAACATTCCTAACCTGATGGGTTGTTGCGGGCACGTATGGTAAACATATTCTTCGAAATGCTGGTGCTACAAAAGATGCACAAATAACAGTTAGCCCAATGCCAATACCACCAGTGGCTGCGATGAGGATTTTGGCAGAAGTCGAAGTCCTTTTTTTTGTAGACGACGCATTGTTTTCGATCAAATGGTCCATTTTCTATTCTATAAAACCACAATGCTGTTAAATCTATTTACGTATGATTGAATCATGTTTACGTATGCTCTTAATAAGAGTGGATGGTAGGATAAGTAGAAAAGAAAACACAATACAGCGTTGCTAATACAAGCACTATGGTTCAACTATATGGTTGGCGTACCTCTACAGCAACGACATATTGTGCTCAGATTGTCAAAATTGCGTATTAATATTCCTAGCGTTCCAATGAAGCGTGATCTAGATACGGATAGAGATTTAACATGCAAATGCAACAACAATGTGATCCATATGGTTCCCATCTCCTTTTGACAATCCCTACCCCGGTGCAATGTATAATACTGGAGTAGAAAATAGAGTTATAAAACTGAACGATATCCTAGCTGAAGCCATGCAAGCATTGACGTATAAGAAGAGAAAAAAAATACAGCTAAGAAATAAGTGGTATGACCGCGAGCTGAGAATATTGCACAAAATAAAACTCGACTCCTGTAATGTTGCTAAAAACACAGGATGCTGGGATGATTATAGTACAGATAAAAGAACATACAAAAAAAACTCTCAAGTATAAAAAGCAGAAATATATGGAAGATAGGGTGCTCGATAATCATGGAGATATGAAACGGATGTGGAGGTGTTTGAATCATCTCGCAGAGATGACTGATACCAAAAAACACATAACCAAAATAATAATTAATGATGATTGCATTGAGAAGGAATGTGATATAGCCAATGCCCTGAAAAATTTTTTTGTTAAGGGCACAGTCGAAATTAATGAAAGTATTGAAATAATTCCTTATGCTGCCGAAATAAGAGTAAATAACCAAATTGAAGTAGTGATGGACGATATGGCTATTTTGAGCTATGAGCAATAGATATGGCTATTTTTGAATCACGGCTATTTTTTATAGCTATAGCGATCGCTTTATTTTAACAAGCGATTCTATACAGACGATATGATGGGCAGTACAGCGATTTTGAGCTATCAGTGAATATAAATATGCCTATTTTTTACAGCTATGGCGATCGCTTTCATTTATCTTTGATAAGCGAATCTGCAATTATTTGTATACTTGGATATAAAAATTGAATGTTTAAGTTTGTTTACCGGAGTAGATTGAATGTTATACATTAATTTAATTAGGATACAGAATATATGAACCAAAATTGGAATAAAAAGACGAAAATATGTACCTTTTATAGTAAACTGATGTAATGTGAAATTCTAATATGTTCAGTCTCGTATTACACTCAATGAGATGAAACTAGCTGAAATAGATATCTATGCATTTTTGTTTTATAAATTTTGCTAATTCAAAATGCTTTGATTTTTAAATGTAAGATGAATCAACCCGAAATAAATCTGTATATGTAACACCATAAAAACATGATTTATTTACTATATTATACTACACCGATGTATTCAGAAATACTCCGTATGAATTTATTCTGAAAGTTGTATTTGGCTGCATAATATTTGTATAGTAAAGTGGATCAGTTTTTAATGAAAAATATAGAGGAAAAATATAGCAAATTCTTCAAACTATTATAAAAATATTCTTTAGCAGAAAATTAGCCACCCACTTCAGTCCCTAGAAATTAGCCGGAGAATTCAACCATATACAAACCATATGACAAAGCTTGAATTGCATTCTCCCAAAAAACTTAAATTTTGAGTTAATCTGTTTACAATAAGACGAGTGACATATGTTTCTATAATTATTTTATTTTTCCATCAAAACACACAAATTTTATGAAACTGTTAACGGCTACAGCCTAGAAGTATTAGCTCATGAATAACACATGCATAAAATTTTTATCGTATTCTGTTTCTAGGCGCACAATGTGGACCAAAAACTATGTCGTATTGATAACCATCTTCATAACGCAATAGCACTTGTGATGGTTCAGTGTCTATACCTGGCTTCGCTAAATCCCGAAATGTTGCATCGATATTTTCCTTCCAAAATTCCTCTAATTTGTTTATTTGTACTGCTGATATTTGTCGTGCACGCTACTGCTCTTGCTCGGTAGGCACCTTAACCAACCACAGCAAAAACGAACGATCAGTTATAAGTGGTTTCCATTGTTCTTGATACCCCAGCGGGTTAGGGGATCAGAATATACCCGCGGTAGGTATGCCTGTCGTAAGAGGCGACTAAAATACCAGATTCAAGGGGCTGTGTAGCGCAACCTTTCAGGTTGCCAGCGCAATATATAGCTTCTCCAAACCCAATTGTCAACCTCACCCATCCGCGGCGAATCCTGTTTCATTAACAGACGAGGCTCTGGCTACCCCAAGCTCCTCATGGAACTTGGGGGTAGGGAGGGAGGGAATGGCCTGAAGGTTTGATGTGGCCACATAAATCGTTCCCGAGATGATCGGGCTAGCACCTTAATGGTGCTATGGTACCGGAGCGTACCGGATTTGTATCCGGCAAAGGACCATCACATCGATAACACTCCCCAAAGCCTTCGGGGAGCAACCTTATCGCTACAACAACAACAACAACAACATTGTTCTTGATCCCAACTCATATACATTACGTACGCCACACGAGTAAAATTTTAGTACTGTTTCTCGAAGTGGACCTTCAGAATGTAGGGTGACTTTCCTATATTTAGCCCTCACCGAAAGTTTAACAATTTGGGATCCAGATGTGCTTCCACGTCCATTGCAAAACAATTTTTTGCAATTATTGCACATCACTTCGTCTTCGAAATTGTTGTTGCACAAGTTTGCTTTGTTCCGTTCGCCGTTTCCACAATTTCTCTGCACAAAAGGCATACTTTTTTCGCCCTTATTTACCAGTATCTGTTGGCGCGAAATTTTTTTCGTTGTGCAGTTCTTAAGACAACTATCCCCATTTTTCGATAATAGCTGGCAAACTTTTGTAAAAGTATATTTTTTCCAATTTTCGAGAAAATTATTCCTTTTTGTCGCCAATAAACTTTTTTACTCAGTCTGAAAGCAAAGCACACAGATGAGTAGTGATGAACGATATTTCACTATCGATGATTACATCCCCGCTATCAATATTAGTATTAGAATTTCATGCTGAAGGAAAATCGCCAATCGCTATAATCGTTATTGGCGATATTCTGCCAGAGGTGATTGCCATTCAAAAGAATCGAATGAAGGAAAATCGCCAATCACTGATATTTTTGGATTGCAATAGCTATAGCTATTAGCGATTTGTCAATAGCGGCGATGCAATCACCAATAGCGAAATATCATTCCATCACTAAATTGAAGCCTTTGAATTCACAGACATAGTATTAGATGATATAATAAATATCACTAAGAAATTTAAAACGAATATGGCGGGAAAAGGCTATTGTCAGAAGGTGCCATGATATATACTGCTCCCTTCTACAAAGAAGGCATAAACGGTTCATCAAACAACAGCATTGTTCCTAATTTCTGGAAAATATTACCTGTGGAAAAAGTTAAAAATACAGTGAAGCCGGAGGAGATACGTCCAATCAATACATTTCTACTAGTAGCATTCTTAGAAAAACACGATATAATTATACCTGAGCAATCTGGGTTTAGCAAAAGTCATTCTTGTGAAGCAGCACTGAATATGATAATTGCAGAATGGAAAGAGGATGTAGGTGACAAAAAAGTTGTGTTATCGGTCTTCCTAGACTTAAAACGGGCTTACGAAATAATTGATAGAAGTATTCTGTTGGATGTCATGTTTAAAATTTGTATTAGGGGAAAGAATTGGAATGGTTCCGAAGTTACTTGAACAACAGGAAGGAAAGAACGATAATTGGAAATTCAATATCATCGGTTGTTGATGTAAACATTGGTCTACCGTAAGGCACAATACTGCACCAATATTGTTTACAATATACATTAACGATATTGAATCATGTGTACAACATTGAAAAATTCGTCTATTTGCGGATGATGCATTGATTACCATCAGTGAAAGAAATATGGATTGTGATATGTCAAAGATACAAGAGGATTTGGAAACCTTGTACAAATGGCTGTGCCTAAGAAAGTTGAAAGTAAATGTGGATAAAACCAAATTTATGGTATTTTCGAAAACCTAAGTACCACTGTTATCAATTATCCAAGCAATGTTAACTTGAAAATAAGGAACAGTGAAATTCAAAGAGTCGACAAAATGAAGTATTTAGGAGTCTTGATTGATATGAACTGAATTTTGGAGAACATATACGTAATTTAGTAGCTAAAATTGCAAAGAAAATAGGCTTCATGTACCGAACATGTAAATATATTAACCACCGTCATAGAATATTAGTATACAGATCGATCATTGAACCACATTTTATCTACTGTCCTACAATTCTACTATTGGCAAACGATGCACAGATAAAAATACTTCAAATACAGCGAAACAAGGTAATGCGATTAATTTTAAAATGTTCGAATAGAACACTAGAGGTACAATGTTAAATATGTTAAATTTGCTTAGTACAAAACAGGCCAATTAGGCAAAAATGCCGCGAATAATTTGTGGAACGTGTCCCGTCGCCTAGTGTGCACGGACTTTTATGGAACTATGCACACTTCGCGACAGTCGGCGATACGACATGCCCAAGTTGGCCAATTAGGCAAAAATGCAGCGAATATTTTGTGGAACGTGTCGGTATGTGTCGCGTCGCTTAGTCTGCACGGACTTTTAATCGATTACATTGATTTCCATAAGGTTGGTTCGATCAGCTGTTTTATCTGGTTATGGATAGGTCACCATCAATTGGCCCTTAATGATAGCATAGTTTGAATATTTATGCTGTCCGAATGCGGTAGTTGCCGATAAACAAATCAAATGGTATCTCAAAGTGATGATCAACGTTTATTTGAAGGTTGAAAAGAACGTGTTTTCTGTCCCGAATTACGCTGAAAGGACCTGAGTCTCATCATTGCAGCAGCTGTCGGTCTCAGACTGCGCTTTCGAGGTTTCGTCCCCAATCCCTCGTATTTTGACGGGATTAATGTATGAATTTTCCGTCGTGCGATCCATTTTCAGTTCATCCTTCGCCACCTTAAGGTTTAGCTGGATGTGCATACCCCTTCATGTGTCCGTACATGAAAAATCAAAAAATATATGGAGTAAAGTATGTTACGCCATGCAACTCTGTTTAAATTGAACGTATAAATGCAACCTTGCTCGACGCCGCCATTTATATTTTCGTTTCGGGATTCCGTGTCAAATTTTTTGATTGGCGAAAAAGTGAACGCGATTAATAAAAAAAGTATTTTGGTGCAAATTGAGTTTGCACCGTGAGCTATTTAAGTGTTTATGCAACAAATACGTGTTTTGTGTTATTGTTAAAGTGAAATAATCAAAATAATTGTGAAAATATGGCGAATGTGCGGGACAGCGACACTTCCTTGTGGCTGCATAATAAACTCGGTACTTCGAACGATTCGTGGATAAGTGGGTCGATATGCTCGCAACTGAATAAGGAAGTGCTACGCAATATTAAAGAATGTTTTCCGGATTTACAGACCCAAGTGAAGTTAAAACTCTTGCTCAGTTTCTTCCATATACCACGAAGATTGGTAGAAGAGGTGCGTAAATATGACGCGATAGCACATTATTATTATAGATCTAATAAACGAGTTTGTTTGTTTGTTGACTAAGAGGGTTTGGCGTGCTGCAGGTATATAACACATCAATGCACGCACAAATGATAGAAGAAATATGTAATATATACTGGTTGAGAGCGGAAAACAAATGTTTAATGTTAAATATATGCATATGTTTAGAATTGGACGTTAGGCAGGATAAAGTTAATCCACCCCAAACCCAGCATCTTATCTGCAGCAGTTGTACTTAAGGCGCAAGATGGAGTATGTAGCATAGTCACTATTAGAGCCAGCTAATTTGAAACGCTTGAAGAAGCGTTTTTTGTTTGTTTTTTAGATAATTAAGTTCTCTAGAGCTCCAATCAGTAGCTGGAGATGCTGAGGAGGTTTTAGAGAAAGACACACATTTGAGGAATATCGCATGTAAAACGTTGGTGAAATGAACGGAGCTCGCTTCAATATCTCCGTCGTACTCATGCCACTTTATTTTAGAGACTTCGTCGATTAGTAAAGACCAATTGGCCTTTCTAAACAGAAACCGGTGCGAAGACGCATTCGGATCGGTAGTGTTCCTCACCGGTAAGCTAAGACAATCCAGGTAAATTGAAAGTGCTGGATGATAAACATCCTCAGGCAACACCACTGGATCACATCGAGTAACAGAACAATTCGATGTGTCGTCTGAAAAAATCAAATCAAGATATTTGCCGAATTTATTATGAATTCTGTTAAGTTGATAAAGCCCAATGTCTGCAAGGTCATTTAAAAACTCGTAGAATACAACATTACAAGCAGTAGGAACTAGCATTCCGTCAATAAAATTCCACGACACAAAGGGCAGATTAAAATCGCGGTAATAGTCTAGTTGAGGGGTCGACTGCTAATACGCTACCAAAAATATCGAGAGAGGTGTCAAACGACGCGTCTTGACATCAGTATTAATTATCCGAAGGCGGAAAATAATTAAATAAAAGATATTAACGAAAAACCGAAAAAAGACCCGCGGGTACCTCCGAAACCGGGGGTCGGATCCATAGTATTTTTGCTCAGAACACCTTTCTGCGTTGGCGGCCTTCGGCAGCGATTATAAAAAATAACCCTGGGCTACGCCTTGCCAAGTCCGGGTGTGTGGTATAACCGTAGCTACCGCCACGGTGATGCACAATTTTTTTTGTGGGTACAAACACAACAACAACCACATGCAAATCGCCAACTTCAATTGCAAATATCTCCGGACAGAGATAAAATTTTTCTTTTCCGCCATCGGATTATTGTTCTCGAGATTAATACGCGTCTTTTGACACCTCTCTCGATATTTTTGGTAGCATATTAGCAGTCGACCCCTCAACTAGACTATTACCAAAATCGCCAGCCACTAAGACAGAATCAACAGACCTTGACACAGCAAATAAAAATTTCAATAGGGAAGAATGTATTAAGTATACAGAAATATCTGACTGGGGGGGAATATAGGACGCAACAAAATATTTATAAGTAGATAAAAGTTTAACTCACACGCAGAGAATTTCAACATCAGAAGAATCATCGAAGTACACTTCTTCAGCAGAGAACCTAGTATGTACGGCGATTAACACGCCTCCACCAACTCTGTTTCGTCGGTCTTTTCTAAAGATCTCATAAGAATCTGCTAATATATCAGAGTTAAACACAGTTGGTTTCAACCATGTCTCAGTAAAAACCAAAACGTCATAACAGAGTTCATGACTACGGAGAAAAAGATCAAAGACAGGACTGCATTCATTCTTACCGCATTACAATTCGCCTGGAGCTTACTACACATTTCTATTGGGAAGTGTTTGAGCATTCCTTTGTGGAAATGGCGGGTATTGTCGATGATATAAAGCATTGTGCGTGTATCACCCTGCACCGTTATTTATTTATTTATTTAAAGTCGACAAAACGAACACGATCGACTGGTAAAGTATAACATTTTTATAAAAAGTATTAAACTTATTAATTATAAGATTAACATTAAATGAAAGTAAACTTATGCATTTAACAATTCAATCTGATTCAGAGAGAATATCAAACTATAAAATATCAGGTCAAATTAGAAACTATCAGGCAATTTATTGCAGGAAGCGAACATTCGATACTTATACATTTATACAGGTCATTGTAAAGCACACACCAAATCCGCAGAGGGTAACTTTTTGCGAAGTTATGTCATTGCAAGATTTGTCCTCATTAGGCTTCTTCCAGTGCAACAAATAACTGGGTACAGGTCGAGGCTTATTTGTATTTTGTAGCGTCTGGTGAATAAAACCATTTCAGTCTCAGCATTGTCTTCGGCTTCGATAACTTGCTAATAGGCCATTCTAAATTCAATGATAAGGTGTGGGGAATACCTAGGTTTCGCAAAAGGCGACTATAATACCAAATTGATTCAAGGGGTTATTTAGAGCAACCCTTTCAAGAGGTTGCCAGCGCAAAATGTAGCTTCTCGAACCCAATTTACGCGTTTTAAGGCCTAAAACTTAGATTATTACAATTTATAAGTACATTTTAATAAAAATAGGATTTCTAAAATTTGGGCTGTCGGAATGATTGAGATTCCGATCATCACGGGAACTGGCGGTCTCAACGGGCGAGTCCGCTTCCCAAGGCAGTCGGTTCTATGTACCGGAGCGACTCGGGATTTTTCCCGACCAAGGACTATCATTTGAGTGTAACCCCATTTAATTTGTTGCGTCCCTCCCACAAATTATCATCCTCCCATCAGCTCCTTGCAGCGGTTCTGCTCCATATTCTCTTGCTCCGGGAAGGTATATGATCCAATCCGGGAACGTCTGACCCCGGTCCTGAGAAATGCTTTTGCTGCATCTGCCGGAAACTCTGTTCAGTGTGCCTCGTGTAAGGGATGGTTGCATCGGACAGTTTGTTCTGGGCTTGATCCCGAAACCCGACGTCCACGTAACTTTTATAAATCTTTTGTGGCTCCTTGCTCTTCACGTCCAAGGGCGTCCCGTAGTCTACACCTTAGCGCCCACACTACCTTCCAGCAGCCCAGCTGCTCAGCAAGCCACAACTAGTACCCGCTGCTGCTCGCGCCCCGCGGTCCCAACAACTCAAACAGCTGCTACCACTCAACTACTATCTCCGTAGTAGAGTCGGTAGCAATGCTGAGCATCAGCCCCTGCCCACGTCTTCTCTCCCCCCTCTATTCCGGCAGCAATCGTGTAGGTCAGGGAAACAGACTTAGTCCCTAACCCCGTTTGCACCGTTTGCCAGCACAGAATATATATGTTTGCGACATCCGCCCAATGCAGCTCCTGCCTTGGGCGGTGCCACTTTCCTAGATGTTCTGGTCTAGAAAGCTTTTGATACGGTCAACCATGGATCGTTACTGCAAGACCTGGAAGGGTCTACCCTTCCTCCATGTCTTAAAAGGTGGACCGCAAATTATCTGGGTGGTCGGCAGGCATCGGTGCAATTTAGAAACGAAACATCAAAAGCAAGGAGAATTAAACAAGGGGTGCCACAGGGTTGTGTCCTATCCCCACTTTTGTTTAATTTCTACATATCTAAGCTACCTTCACCACCAGTAGGAGTCACAATCGTTTCCTACGCCGATGACTGCACAATAATGGCCACAGGCCCAGGCCCAAAGATCGATGCGTTATGCAATAAAATAAATGGCTACCTCCCTGATCTCTCCAGTTTTTTCGCCTCGCGAAACCTGGCATTATCACCGACTAAATCTTCCGCGACCTTATTTACAACATGGACGTCCCAAATGTCGACCATTTTTAACATCCACGTCGATGGCACTACGCTACCGACTGTCCTACACCCCAAAATCTTGGGTGTGACGTTTGATCAGGATCTACATTTTGGTAAGCACGCAGCCGCAATTGTTCCGAGAATTCAAAGCCGTAACAAAATCCTCAAATCCCTTGCTGGCAGTACCTGGGGAAAAGATAAAGAAACGCTCATGACCACATACAAAGCAATTAGCCAGCCAATTACGTGCTACGCGTCACCCATATGAAGAAACTACAGGCCTGTCAAAATACTGCTCTCAGAATCGCCTCGGGCTGTCTTCTTATGTCCCCAGAACACCATCTGCATAATGAGGCGAGAATACTCCCCACGAGGGAGAGAAATGAGATGCTGACCAAACAGTTCCTGTTGAATACCCAGAAACCTGAGCATCCCAACAGACATCTGATTGATGAACCAGCACCGCCTAGGGGCTTAAGAAGTCATCCCCGTAAGTATTTTGAGGAAATACGGCACCTGAGAACCCAGCCGTATGATGCGAAAAAACACAAGCAGGTCCTTGGTGAACTCCATAAACAGGCGTCGGGCCTTTATGCCGGGATTTGCCCGGTGAATCCAGTACTTAAAGAAAAGTTACCAAAACTCGCGGAAGAGGAACGCATACTCCCCAGGGAAACGCGTGTCACTCTTGCTCAACTTCGTTCTGGATACTGTAACAGGTTAAACTCTTACCTATCCAGAATCAACCCCGATATACAAAATGTATGCCCCGCTTGCAATGTGTCCCCACATGACACCAACCATCTCTTTAATTGTAATGGGGAACCAACGCCTCTAACACCCCTTATGGTCCACCCCTGTTGAAACGGCAAATTTCCTTGGACTCCCGTTAAAGGATATTGATACGCTTCCCAAGGCAGTCGGTTCTATGTACCGGAGCGACTCGGGATTTTTCCCGACCAAGGACTGTCATTTCAGTGTGACCCCATTTAATTTGTTTCTTCCCTCCCACAAATTGTCATCCTCCCAGCAGCTCCTTGCAGCAGGACTGCTACATATTCTCTTACTCCGGGAAGGTATCGAACCCAATCCGGGTCCGTCTCCTGACCCCGGTCCTGAGAAATGGTTTTGCTGCATTTGCCAGAAAAGAATCTTTTTAGGACGGTCATACTCTGTTCAGTGTGTCTCGTGCAAGGGATGGTTGCATCGGACAGGTTGTTCTGGGCTTGATCCCAAAACCCGACGTCCACGTAACTTTTATAAATCTTTTGTGGCTCCTTGCTGCTCACGCCCAAGGGCGTCCCGTAGTCTACGCCTAAGCGTATCCCCACTACCTTCCAGCAGCTTCGCTGCTCAGCAAGCCACAACAAGTACCCGCTGCTGCTCGCGCCCCACGGCGCCAACAACTCAAACAGCTGATACCACTCATAACTACTACCTTCGTAGTAGAGCTGGTAGCAATGCTGAGCATCAGCCCCTGCCCCCGTCTTCTTCTCCTCCCCTCTTTTCTAGCAGCAATCGTGCAGGTCAGGGAAACAGACTCTTAGTCCCTGCCTCCGTTTGCACCGTCTGCCAGCACAGAATATATAGGTTTGCGACATCCGCTCAATGCAGCTCCTGCCTTGGGTGGTGCCACTTTCCTAGATGTTCTGGTCTCCGCGACGGCAACCCCTCGACGGGTTTCATCGCGCCATGTTGCCAGGTCGCAAACCCAAATCATCCGGGTACCCCAATGCTTGCCCAAGGGCGCCCAGTCCCAAGGCCACAACAGCAATTGCGTCCTGGCCTTCCACAACCTTGGCGTAGTCACCCGTCACTTACCCCTAGAGTGGCGGCGTCACCCCTCATGCACTTCAGAATTCTGCAGTTCAACTGTAATGGACTAACTGGGAAGATTACGGAGATAGTCGATTTCATGAAGCGGCACAACATCCGCATTGCTGCGATTCAAGAGACTAAACTCACAGCAAGATCTGCATTGCAGACCTGCTCTGGTTATAATGTCCACAGAAAAGACCGCGAGAGCGGAAATGGAGGCGGCCTCGCGTTTATTATACACCACTCTGTGCAATATCATATATTTGATCCTGGCATCGACCGCAGGGACAATGTCTTAGAACGTCAAGGCCTATCTGTCCGGTCAGGCGATGCAAATCTAGAAATCATCAACATCTACATCCCCCCTGTCACCTGTTGCCCCAGTGGATACCGCCCTAATATCGAGGCCTTACTCACTGGCAACAATCGCATTATTTCATTTCATTTCATTTATTTATTACGGCAAAAAAGCCTAATTCATAAATTAAATTATATTACAATTTACTATCTTATTGCTAAGGTTTTACAATATTCATAAAGTTTTGCTTTAAAAGCCCCGATTTCATTACAACTTTTTATATCTATAGGCAGTTCATTGAAACTTTTTAGACCTTTATAAAAAATATTTTGCTGATCTATTTCAGTTCTGAATAAAGGCAGTTTGAAATTGTGTTTATTCCTTGTATTAATGTTATGTGTTTGCTTAACTAATACTACGTTTTTACTTAGATATTCAGGTACATTTTCACTTTTAATATTAAATATAAACTTCATAGCGTGAAAAAAAATCTTTTGCTTTACACTTAACCAGTTCAAACTTCTCAGCATATCAGCCGTACGAGTATCTCTAGGTTTTTTAAGAATAAATCTCATACATCTGTTTTGCATCTTTTGAAGTTTATCTATTTCTTTTTCTTTGAAATCTTAGGCGATTTCAATGCCCATCACGACCTATGGCATTCAAACTTGCGGGCGGACAGTAGGGGTGAGATGTTGGCGGATCAAATAGACGAAACGACGTTCTGCACAATAAACGGAGACGCCCCCACACGTATGGTAGGAAGCTGTCATAGCTCGCCAGATATCTCAATCGTCAGCGCAGAACTCGTAAACTGCGTCAACTGGCAGCCGATGGTAACATTGGCATCCGACCACCTGCCCATACTTATTTCGTTCGAGCGTACCGCCGACTTCATCGTCACCGAAAAACGCACTTTCATAAACTTCAAAAAAGGAAAGTGGGAAGAATATAAATCTGCAACAGACAGCAGCTTTGCTGCCCTCCCTATCCCGACTGATGCCCGCCAAGGGGAGCGTGCCTTCCGTAAGGTCATTGAATCCGCCTCGGCACATTTCATTCCCGCCGGGAGAATTCCCGAAATCCGGCCCCACTTCCCGGCGGAGGCCGCGAGCTTAGCGAGGGAACGCGACCTTATAAGACAGCTTGATCCAGGCGACCCCCAAATAAGGGATATAAACCAACGCATCAGATTGCTTGTGGACGAACACAAGCGGGCGAATGGGAGGAGCACCTAAGAGGTTGTAACCTCTCTACCGGTGTGGGTAAACTTTGGTCCACCGTAAAGTCCCTATCGCATCCGACTAAGCACAAAGACAAAGTTTCCATCGCCTTTGGCGATAAGGTGCTGTCGGATGCAAAAAAATGCGCGAGCGCTTTCTGCCGACAATATATAATGCATCCTACGGTCGACAAAGATAGACGGAGAGCCAATAGACACGCACATAAACACAAACTCAGCGCGTCACCAATTACCATCACCGCTAGAGAGGTTGAGGACGCCATTGGTCGCGCTAAACCATCCAAAGCAGTGGGCCCAGACGGCATAGCCATGCCGATGCTTAAAAACCTAGGGAAAGAGGGTTTCAAATATTTAGCGCATGTCTTCAACCTGTCTCTTTCCACCTTTGTCATACCCGTGAAATGGAAAATGGCCAAGGTGGTCCCGCTACTAAAGCCTGGGAAACCAGCTAACGTAGGTGAGTCATATCGTCCGATATCTCTCCTATCGCCAGTGGCAAAGACGCTTGAAGCCATTTTGCTCCCTTATTTCCAAGCACATTTGCAGCTAGCCCCTCATCAGCATGGCTTCAGAAAACTCCATAGCACTACTTCCGCGCTAAATGTCATTAGCACCCAGATAAATTGCGGTTTGAATCAATATCCCCACCATAGAACAGTACTCGTAGCGTTAGACCTATCAAAAGCTTTTGATACGGTCAACCATGGCTCGTTACTGCAAGACCTGGAAGGGTCTACCCTTCCCCCATGTCTTAAAAGGTGGACCGCAAATTATCTGGGTGGTCGGCAGGCATCGGTGCAATTCAGAAACGAAACATCAAAACAAAGGAGAATTAAACAAAAGGTGCCACAGGGTGGTGTCCTATCCCCGCTTTTGTTTAATTTCTACATATCTAAGCTACCTTCACCACCGGAAGGAGTCACAATCGTTTCCTACGCCGATGACTGCACGATAATGGCCACAGGCCCAGGCCCAGAGATCGATGAGCTGTGCAATAAAATAAACGGCTATCTCCCTGATCTCTCCAGTTTTTTCGCCTCGCGAAACCTGGCATTGTCACCGACTAAATCTTCCGCGACCTTATTTACAACATGGACGCCCCAAATGTCGACCATATTGAACATCCACGTCGATGGCACTACGCTACCGACTGTCCTACACCCCAAAATCTTGGGTGTGACGTTTGATCAGGATCTACATTTTGGTGCGCACGCAACCGCAATTGTTCCAAGAATTCAGAGCCGTAATAAAATCCTCAAATCCCTTGCTGGCAGTACCTGGGGAAAAGATAAAGAAACGCTCTTGACCACATACAAAGCAATTAGCCAGCCGATTACGTGCTACGCGTCACCCATATGGTCGCCAAGCCTAAAAACCACCCACTGGAAGAAACTACAGGCCTGCCAAAATACTGCTCTCAGAATCGCCACGGGCTGTCTTCTTATGTCCCCAGAACACCATCTGCATAATGAGGCGAGAATACTCCCCATCAGGGAGAGAAATGAGATGCTGACCAAACAGTTTCTGTTGAATACCCAGAAACCTGGGCATCCCAACAGACATCTGATTGACGAACCAGCACCGCCTAGGGGCCTAAGGAGTCATCTCCGTAAGCATTTTGAGGAAATACGGCACCTGAGAACCCAGCCGTATGAAGCGGAAAAACACAAGCAGGTCCTTGGTGAACTCCATAGACAGGCGTCGGACCTTTATGTCGGGAATTGCCCGGTGAATCCAGTACTTGAAGAAAAATATCCAGAACTCGCAGAAGAGGAACGCATACTCCCCAGGGAAACGCGTGTCACTCTTGCTCAACTTCGTTCTGGATACTGTAACAGGTTAAACTCTTACCTATCCAGAATCAACCCCGACTTACAAAATGTATGCCCTGCTTGCAATGTGTCCCCACATGACACCAACCATCTCTTTAATTGTAATGTGGAACCAACGCCTCTAACACCCCTTTCCTTATGGTCCACCCCTGTTGAAACGGCAAGTTTCCTTGGACTCCCGTTAGAGGATATATAACAATTTGTGATCGGTCGCGGCTATTAGGTGGGGCGAGCTTTGCTACAACAACAACAACAGGATATTGATAACAATTTGTGATCGGTCGCGCCTGTTAGGTGGGGCGAAGCATTGCTACAACAACAACAACAACCACCTGTCTATACTTATTTCGTTCGAGCGTATCGCCGACTTCATCTTTACAGAAAAACGCACTTTCATAAACTTTAAAAAAGGAAAGTGGGACGAATACAAATCTTTTACGGACAACCTCTTTGCTGCCCTCCCTATCCCGACTGATGCCCGCCAAGGGGAGCGTGCTTTCCGCAAGGTCATTGAATCCGCCTCGGCACGTTTCATTCCCGCCGGGAGAATTCCCGAAATTCGGCGCCACTTTCCGTCGGAGGCCGCAAATTTAGCGAGAGAACGTGACCTTATAAGACAGCATGACCCAGGCGAGCCCCAAATAAGGGATATAAACCAACGCATCAGATTGCTTGTGGATGAACACAAGCGGGCGAAATGGGAGGAGCACCTAAGAGGTTGTAACCTTTCTGCCGCTGTGGGTAAACTTTGGTCCACCGTAAAGTCCCTATCGAATCCGCCTAAGCACAATGACAAAGTTTCCATCGCCTTTGGCGATAAAGTGCTGTCGGATTCGTAAAAATGCGCGAGCGCTTTCTGCCGTCAATATGTAATGCATTCTACGGTCGACAAAGATAGACGGAGGGCCAACAGACACGCACATAAACATAAATTCAGCGCGTCACCAATTACCATCACCGCCAGAGAGGTTGAAGATGCCATTGGTCACGCTAAACCATCCAAAGCAGTGGGCCCAGACCGCATAGCCATGCTGATGCTTAAAAGCCTAGGGAAAGGGGGGTTCAAATACTTAGCACATGTCTTCAACCTGTATCTTTCCACCTTTGTCATGCCCGAAAAATGGAAAATGGCCAAGGTGGTCCCGCTACTAAAGCCTGGTAAACGAGCTAACATAGGAGAGTCGTATCGTCCGATATCTCTTCTATCGCCAGTAGCAAAGACGCTTGAAGCCATTTTGCTCCCCTACTTCCAAGCAAATTTGCAGCTAGCCTGTCGTCAGCATGGCTTCAGAAAACTCCATAGCACCACCACCGCGCTAAATGCCATCAGCACCCAGATAAATTGCGGTTTAAATCAAAACCCCCACCATAGCGTTCGTGCCGAACAGACGTGTTTTATCTCGCTCTCTGTTTTTTATTCTTTTCGTCCAGTTTTTATTTATTTACTAGCAGACCCGGCAGACGTTGTTGTGCCCTAAATTTGGTATATCTGAATACATTTTAATAAGCTTTTTCCGTCTAAATCTGCCCTCCCCCCTCTACACTTTTTCCTAATCTTTGTATTCACTCCTCCCTCCGTATTTTTCGCTTCATCTATCTCCATCTTCGTCTCATTCTATCTCTTTCTCAGTCTCCTTCTCTCTTTTCTCTTCTCTCAAGTTTGTCTCATTCTTCTTCATATCTTATTGCCAGCCCAAGAGGGTGGTACGTATTTTGTTCCAGTCCCATTCCGTGTCTCAGTCCCAGTCCCACTCCGAGTCTCAGTCTCAGTCCCAGTCCTAATCCCAGTCCTAAACCCAGTCCCAGTCCGTCTCTGGTCTACTTCCCGGAAAAAAGCATCGTAAATACTAATATAGGCAAATTTATATACCAAATTTCAGGCAAATCGAATAGGACGTATGTAAATAGGTATGTGGGTATTATTAATTCATGACTTTATTTCGGATTCGCATGCATATTTATCAGTTTTGCCAGGTTGATGCGACTAAATCGAATATCGCAATGAAAATCACTTAAAAGCTCTCAGCAACAGCTTTCTATTGATATCCAAAATAACAACACACACATTCTAGGGGTATCCGTGTCCACGTTTTGGCCTATATCTCGATACCCAAGACACTCAGCGGTATAAAAAATTATCTGTAGTAAAGCACACATCAACAGCTTCAATTTGATACCCATAATGTAAAAACGCATCCTAGTGTTACCCTGATCCACGTTTTGGCATATATCTCGAGACCCTAGTCACCAATAGGTATGAAAACTACCCTGTATTAAAGCACTCATCAACAGCTTTCATTTGATATCCATATTGTATAAACACATTCTAGGGGTGCCCGGGTCCACGTTTTGGCCTATATCTCGAGACCCTAGTCACCAATAGGTATGAAAACTACCCTGTACTAAAGCACTCATCAACAGCTTTCATTTGATATCCATATTGTATAAACACATTCTAGGGGTACCTGGGTCCACGTTTTGGCCTATATCTCGAGACCCTAGTCACCAATAGGTATGAAAACTACCCTGTACTAAAGCACTCATCAGCAGCTTTCATTTGATATCCATATTGTATAAACACATTCTAGGGGTGCCCGGGTCCACGTTTTGGCCTGTATCCCGAGACTCTAGTTACCAATATGTATGAAAACTACACCAACAGCTTTCATTTGATATCCATATTGTATGAACACATTCTAGGGGTGCCCGGGTCCATGTTTTGGCCTATATCTCGAGGCCGTAGTCACCCGGTATCAAAGTATTCATTATATGAACCTTCTCCGTGGAAAAATACATATATATACCAATTTTCATAATAATTGGTCCAGTAGTTTCTGAGTTAATCGATGACATACATACAAACATTCATTTTTATATACATATATAGATATATGGCTAAACCGATTTGGGATTTCAAAATCAACTAACCATCATCTCTCCTTCCTGTATCTTTCCTAAAAATTTCATGGCAATCTTTCTATCCGTTCTCGAGTTATGGAGTGACTAATCAAAATGTACACTTCTTTTTATACATATATATAGATTTTACCTATTACGATATCTGGTGTAATGGATAAGTATTGTGCCAAGTGCGACAAGCATTTTTCGCATTCGGATACCCTCATTGTGCCTTGTGGTGGCTTTTGCAAGAATGTCTACCATCGTTCTTGCTGTGAAGGCAACTTTTCAGAGTACGACGTGAATTTGCTTACGAAGAACCGCCACCTAAGTTATATGTGCGCGGATTGCCTAAATGCCTACGGCAAGCTTTGTAACGCCTATGACGCTAAGCTACATTGGAGTCCACAATGCTTGCCTTGTACCTTAAATTTAAGGATTTGTTTGCGGAGATGGCTGATATAAAAAATTTCATCAAAAAACATTTTAAAGATAATGAAGACGACTCTCACAAAAACAATGAAAGGTGTTTGGAGGTGATGGCTGATGGCATAAATAAAATAAAAAATGTTGTCAGCTCTATCAGTAATCCGAACTCGTTGAGTAGTGGTAATATTAGTAGCGCGCTCAAACCTCATACTCTATCGATTTCACCTACACTAATGCAGCCATGTATACATTGTCATTTGCTCGCCCGATCACCTGTTTATGCAAGTCCAATTTCTGCTGATAACAATAGTGAGCCTTTTTGTGTACACTCAGCCACCCCCTCGCGTGATTTAAATACACAAATGTCTTATGCTAAACTATTGACAGCACCTGCTAATACTGATGATATTCCCAATACAACTGTTAACCCCAGTGCTGCTGCTAACATTGCAATGTCTAGTAAGAACAACACTCCAGCTTCGAAAAACATAGCGAATGCTGTTGGGAACAGCACTAATTCTGTTAATGCTGATGATTCTGATGGTGTTAATGTTCCTGTACCTGTTAATACTGCTGATATTCCCAATACAACTGTTAACCCCAGTGCTGCTGCTAACATTGCAATGTCTAGTAAGAACAACACTCCAGCTTCGAAAAACATAGCGAATGCTGTTGGGAACAGCACTAATTCTGTTAATGCTGATGATTCTGATGCTGTTAATGTTCCTGCTATTCAACCCAATTCTGGTAATGATTCGACTGCTGTAACAACAACCGCACTCGCAGCCCTAATCACAGCCCCTGTTTCTGAATCGGTTGCTTTGGAACCTGGTGCTCCTAGGGAGGTGACTGCTGTTCCCCCCCCGTAGGTCTATTTTTGTATCACGGCTCCACGCATCGCTGACGGAATCTGATATATCTAACTACGTATGCTCCAAGCTTGGTGTTGAACTTAACAGCAATATTAATTTTAAGTCTGGGAGAGAGGTCTCTTCTTTCAGAATCTTAGTTCCTGACAAATTTTTTGATAGGGTACTCGATTCTACTTTCTGGCCGAAACACTCTGTGGTGCATTTGTTTACTACCAAGTCAAACCTTGACCGCGCTACTTTAAATGCATCAAATAACTTGCCAGGCAACACTCCAGAAGTGGTATAAACTTAAATTATGTCTTATCAAACGTAAATAATATCTCGTTTACTATATTTTTTCAGAAAGTTAGGGGGTTGAATACCAAACTAACGGAAATTTTTCTACTGAGTCATGAGAGTTCTTATGATGTACTCGTTGAACCTAAAACCACCAGTTTTTATGCTGAAGTTTTATCGAGTTCGTTTCAAGTGTTTAGAAAAGACCGACTGGCCAGAGCTGGTGGAGGTGTGTTAATTGCCGTTCACACTAGGTTTTCCGCGGAGGAACTACATTTTCCTGAGTTTGAGGATGCTGAGCTTCTTTGTGTGAGAGTAAAACTTTCCTCAACCTACAAATATTTTATAGCCAACTACATTCCCCCACAATCTGACATTTCCATATATTTGAATCATTCCTCAATAGTGAAATCTGTGTGCAGTACTGCCAGGGCCTGTGATTCTGTCACTGTACTTGGCGATTTTAATCTGCCATGTGTGTCATGGAGTCTTATAGGCAGGAACCTAGTCCCTACTTTTCGCGCTATCCACTATGATTTCCTAAACGAGTTTGCAGATGTTGGGCTTTTTCAAGTTAACAACATTCTGAATAAATTCGGTAAATGCTTGGATTTAATTTTCTCAGACGATTCAAATTGTTTTGTAAATCGATGCGATCCCCTTTGCCCTGCCTAAAGATGTGTATCATCCTGCTCTCGTGATGTTTATGGAATCTCATAATTTATCTGAGCATTCCTCCAACGTAGTGCGAAAAACCCCTCACCGATTTCTGTTTAGAAAAGCCAATTGGTCTATAGTAATACTCGAAGTATCGAGAATAAATTGGCCTGAGTACGATGGGGATACTGATGAGAGTATATCCCATTTTAATAATGTATTATACGGAATATTTAAAAAATGCATACCTACGTCCGAAACCACTGCTATATCATCATCTGCTTGGAGCACTAAAGAATTGAAACGCCTGAAAAATCAGAAGACGCGTTCATTCAAATGTTACCTGGATCAATGACTGACTATGCCGCCTACTCAATTTTACGTCACAAATATAACACATTGAACAGAATTTGTTACAAGAACTATATCAGTAGGATTAAATGCCAAATTTTTGTCAATCCTAAGTCGTTTTACAGCTTCGTTAATTAAAAAAGGAAGATAAAAGGCTTTCCTTCTACAATGAAGCTAAATGATCAGATTTCCAACAATAGCTTCGAAATTGCTAACATGTTTGCGGATTTCTTCGAATCTAATTATTCAAACACCTATGATTACCCGCCATCGAATTATCCTTTCAGATTGTCTCCTCTGGATTCCCAGGCAGTCCCATATATATGTACTTATGATGTTTTAACTCATCTGGAAAATCTAAAAATTTCTTACTCTAGTGGTCCGGATCAAATTCCGTCGGTAGTGCTGAAATCTAGGGCATGTCTTCAGGCTGATCTGAATAGTCTAGGTGACTGGTGTAATGTAAACGCCATGTCACTAAAACTACCTAAATGTAAGTTCATGTGTTTTACAAGGAAGTCCTTCCAATCCCATGATTATGTTATTGGCGACTATGTAATCAAGCAAGTCACTAATTTTATTGATTTAGGCGTTACAATGGACCCAAAACTCGATTTTAAACTTCATATTGAATAATTTCGTTGCGCATTTCTTATTTTGTTTAAAAAATTGAAAAGTTCAATTATTGTTGTGAATTTGTTTGAAATTAAGAAATAAGGTATAAACAATGCACATTATTGCATTTCATGTGGTATTCACTGGAATAAGTAATGAATTGGTGCCACAGCAACATCAACAGAGGAGCATAAGAAGAAGAAGACGGTGGGATAACACAAATCCGCCGGAGTTGTATGCATTCATTCTGCAAAGCAATTTTCTGGCGGCCAAGTCGAGTTGAGTTCGCTTTTCGCCATATGCCAAAATCTATTTAAGCCTTCTTAAAAAATCCTTGCGCAATTTCTGGATGGCTGCATCAAATATGCAAAGAGCTCTTCCGTTGCTTATATACTTTTCGACTTAAAATAATGAATATTGTGGTTGTTGTTGTTGTTGTATTAACAGTGAGAATATTGTGGTAGAATGTAAATACATATTTTAGCACAAATTTGTACGAATAAGTGTTTTTTCTTAAAAGAACCAATTTCCTTTATTTTGATGCATTCCCTTTAATTTAACTAGTGAAAAAACTCCTATGAAATGACAGAGAAATCTCCCTCTCCCCCACATTCATAATACTTACTTTTCTCCCATAACCGGTTTCCGCTGTTTCGAACATTGTTCAGAATAGGAGGAAAGGGAGAAGTGAAAAAACTCACAAGGAATTTTTATTTAGAATACGAGGAATGGGAGAAGGGAAAAAACTCGCACGGAATTTTCGTTTAGAATCGGGCTGAATATCTTATTCAAGGGGTTGTGTAGCGCAACCTGTTCAGGTTGCCAGCGCAATATATAGCTTCTTCAACCCAATTGTCAACATCACCTTCGAGAGGCGAATCCCATTTCACTAATAGACGAGGCTCTGGCGACCCCAAGCTCATCATGGAACTTGGGGGCGGGGAGGGAGGGATGGCCTTAAGGTTTAATGTGGCCATATAAATCGTTCCCGAGATGGTCAGGCTAGCACCTTAATGGTTCTGTGTTGTCGGAGTGTACCGGATCTGTATCCGACAAAAGACCATCACATCGATAACACTCCCCAAAGCCTTTGGGGAGTAACCTTATCGCTACAAAAACCACTTCAATAATGGCCGCAAGCATACGTACAAGTGAAGCTAATATAGGCGTGTTAATAATGGATGAACAACGATAATCACGAGTAAACCATAAAACCCCAGCGGGTTAGGGGGTCAGAATATACCCGCGGTAGGTATGCCTGTCGGTGTTGTATGCCTGTCGTAAGAGGTGACTATAATACCAGCTTCAAGGGGCTTTGTAGGCCAAACCTTCAGGTTGCCAGCGCTATATATAGCTTCTCCAAACCCAATTGTCAACCTCACCTATCCGGGGCGAATCCTGTTTCACTAACAGACGAGGCTCTGGCGACCCCAAGCTCCTCATGGAACGTGGGGGTGGGGAAGGAGGGATGGCCTGACGGTTTAATGTGGCCATATAAATCGTTCCCGAGATAGTCGGGCTATCACCTTAATGGTGCTGTGTTACCGGAGCGTACGGATCTGTAGCCGGCAAAGGACCATCACATCGATAACACTCCCCAAATCCTTCGGGGAGCAACCTTATCGCTACAACAACAACAACAACTGATTTAATAATATAATACATATTTTATAATATAAATTTCACTTTTTATGAAATAAATAAATGTAAGGCGCGATAACCTCCGAAGAGATCTAAGGCCGAACTTCTCTTCCAATTTTCGTCGTGCTCCTCTTGATTTTCCCTACAAATTGGCCGGACGGGACCTACATGTTTATGCCAACTCCGAACGGCATCTGCAAGGCAGATGAGTTTTCACTGAGAGCTTTTCATGGCAGAAATACACTCGGAGCGCTTGCCAAACACTGCCGAGGGGCGACCCCGCTTAGACAAATTTTCTTCTAATTGAGAAACCTCATTTCTAAAATTTTGATGTTGCTTTGCCCGGGGTGTGAACCCAGGGCATACGGTGTGGTAGGCGGAGCACGCTACCATCACACCACGGTGGCTTTTCACTTCTTATACTCTAATTGTAATTTATCTGTAATCCGTAACTATATTTAGTCTGATTAATTGTTTAATTTGTAGACTAATAAATAATGAAATAAGTGAATAAGGTCATAGGCCACTTACCTTATTTTGACGTTGAACTCTCTTGTTGTTCTTGTGTTGTCAGTGCTTCGCTCCGTTCAATGGACACGACCACTCACAAATGCTCATCAAAGTCCTCTAACGGGAGTCCAAGGATATTGTCAGTTTCAACAGGGGAGGACCATAAGGAGATTGGTGTTAGAGGCGTAGGTTCCACATTAAATTGAAAAGAAGGAGGGTGTCATGTGGGGACACATCGTATGCAGGACATACATTACGTATGTCGGGGTTGATTCTGGACAAATAAAGAGTTTAACCTGTTACAATATCCAGAACGAAGTTGGGCCAGGGTGACTCGTGCCTCCCTTGGTAGTGTGCTTCCTTGTTCTGCAAGGGCAGGATATTGCATATTAATAACAAGGTTCACCGGGCGCGTCCTGGCAAAAGCGTTTACCGATTCTGTGTGGTTTTGGCTTAGGGACTGCTTATTTTTGTCTCGATCAAACGGCTGTGTTGGCAAGTGCCGGATCTCGTCATAGTGATATGGAGATGTTCCCTTAATGTGGAGGCGGGGCTAGATCAATCATTTGTTTGCTAGATGTCCTGGTTTATGTGCCTGTTCAGCATTTCGTTGGGCTTTTTAATGTTGAGCTCTTTGGCCTCACTATGTAGGTGGTGTTCGGGAGTCATAAGGAGACACCCGGTGGAAGTTCTGATTGCAGCATTTTGACAGGCCTACAGCTTTTTCCAGTGTGTGTTTTTAAGACTAGGCGACCAAACTGGTGACGCGTAGCTCATGAGCGGTCGGTCAATTGCTTTGTACGTGGTTAGCAACGTTTCTTTATCTTTTCCCCAGGTCCAGCGACAAGAGCATTTTGTTGCCGCTTTGTACTTTAGATACAATTTCGGTGGAATGCGCCTTGAAGGTCAGAGTATTATCGAACGTTACCCCTAAGATCTTTGGGTGACTGACAGTCGGTAGTGTGACACCATCGAAGTGAACGTCTAATATTTGGCCGAGTGGCCGTGTTGTTGTTGTTGTTGTTGTAGCGATAAGGTTGCTCCCCGAAGGCCCCGGGGAGTGTTATCGATGTGATGGTCCTTTGCCGGATACAAATCCGGTACGCTCCGGTACCACAGCACCATTAAGGTGCTAGCCCGACCATCTCGGGAACGATTTATGTGGCCACATTAAACCTTCAGGCCATTCCCTCTCTCCCCACCCTCAAGTTCCATGAGGAGCCTGGGGTCGCCAGAGCCTCGTCTGTTAGTGAAACAGGATTCGCCGCGGATAGGTGAGGTTGACAATTGGGTTTGGAGAAGCTATATATATCGCTGGCAACCTAAAAGGTTGCGCTACACAGCCCTTTGAATCTGGTATTTTAGTCGCCTCTTACGACAGGCATACCTACCGCGGGTATATTCTGATCCCCTAACCCGCTGGGGTGGCCGTGGATTTTGTCGGTGATAATGTCAGGTTGTTTAATTTTCCTAGGTTTTGAGATTTCTTTCCTAAATTGAACCGACGCTTGCCGACCATTCAGATAATTTGCGGTCCATCTTTTTAGACAAGGGGGAAGGTGTGAGCCTTCTATGTCTTGGACTAGCGTGCCGTGGTTGACTGTGTCAAAACCTTTTGACAAGTTAAGTGCCACGAGGACCGTCCTATGAAGGGGGTTTTCCTAATTTAGACCGTAATTAATCTTTGTGCTTATGGCGTTTAGCGCGGTGGTGGTGCTGGTGCTGTGCATTTTGCGGAAGCCATGTTGGTGCGTGGCTAGGCGAAGATTTGCCGTGAAATTAGGGAGTAAGGCGGTTTCCAATGTCTTCGCTACAGGCGAAAGGAGTGATATCTAACGATATTACTCGAATTCATTAGCTGGCTTACCAGACTTTAGTATTGGAATTATCTTTGCCATTTTCCATTTCGGGAATGACAAATGACTTCAGCGATAGGTTGCAAAACGTGCGTTAGGTTAATCCCATTTAACTAAAATTAAAATGATATTTGTGCTTTGCAGTGGAAATCGGAATTGGAAGAGGTGATTGAAGTAGCTGGTTTAGATTCGGAGCTTTGGGTGTCAATGTTGGCGGAAACTATGAAAACTTTTCCGGCAACAAGTTCGCTGAACACAGAAATATCAGAATATGAAGACACACGACCCATATTCACTGACATGGTAAATGATTTACGCAAATTAGTTAGTAAACACAGCGATCTCGGTATGCTGCCATTAGAATGCCTTTATTTAAACAAAAATGCGTTGGTATCTGTGGTGAGTTTAGCAATGAATACTATAAACTTATTTATATTTACGTAAACGTGTATATGATTTTACTTATTTTTTATGTTTTTATGCCTATAAGGTCGGCCAACAACCCAATCCCGTAAAACATTTCACCATAAAGCGTAAACCTAAGAGCGCCAATTTGCGCACTGAACTTTTACACAAGTCAGCAGATGCACAATCGTCATTAAAGAAGTCTTCTGCACCCACCATACCGTTACGATCGCGTGGTATGCCACGAAAGATGACAGATACAACCCCGCTCAAAGGGATTCCATCACGGGTACCCTCTTTAGGTTTTCGTTCGCCTAATGTTACCGGGCCACAACAGCGGCCAAACTTAAGTCGCACGCCTGCCGGACGAAAAGATGGTGGAATTAAGTTGATTGAATTTACAGAGCAACCACTGGGTTATGCTGCAGCTAAAAAACGAAAGCGAGAGCAGCAATTAGAGGAACAGCAAAAGAAGGCAGAACTAAAACAAATTGCGTCTGCAGTTGCTGCTGAGAACGCTGCAACATTAGCTGCCACTTCACCAACACAAGCCATTGTTGGTGGAAATAATACAGCAGTCGGCAATGCTAATATACCAACTACTCCCACCTCATCACAGGCTGCGGGTGTAAGTACTACGTTTGAAATCAAAACAGAAACCATTCCACAACTAAATCAAAGTGGAAATAGTGACATGCTGACTGATAGTAAAGATAATATATTAACTACAACAAAGATAGAGCCACCTACACCGGAATATGCGCCATCGCTAAATTATACCAAACCCAGTTCACCACCAAAAGCTTTAGAGCACAAACCACAACATAAAACCATGGATAGTCCATCAACGTGTGTAGCTAGTACTTCATTGACGTCTACAATTCTCTCTCCTACGGTTACAACACCCACAAAAATGAATAGCATGTCTACACAAACACAAACGCTAATGCGCACGCCAACACATACGCAAGTCAATAACTTAAATCACAGCAATAAACGTATCAAGCAGGAAATTGAAATAAAGAGCGAAGAGATTTTAATGCCTCCAAATATTAAAGTAGAAAAAATAGAATCACCCTCACATCCTGATAATTTATTGACGCAACAAATGCCACAAACGCCAACACGCTTGCAACAGCGTATCATTATACAACAACAAAATAAACCACAACAAACACAACTTCAACAACTCCAACAAACACAACAGTTATTGCAGCAGCAAACAAGTCAGCATGTCCTCATACGTGCTGCACCACAACAACAAAAGCAAACTATTAGTGGCTTGACACTGAGCAACGCTAGTGGTACAACAGTAACCAGACAAAAGATAAACACAGCAGCAACCACCTCACCTACTAATTCTAATACATTGACAAAAATGGAGAAATTAGATATAAAACCATCAGTGAGCAAGAGCCCTGTGTCAAAAACAATGCCTACAAACATTTATACACAACAACAGTTGCGTCAGACAAACAATCCATTGGCGAATTTGCCGAATAATATCTCTGTAAAAATAACATCAACAAAATCACCAAAGGTTCAGACATTATCGCAACAGCAAAATTCACAGCAGCAGCAACAACAACAACAACAGCAGCAGCAACAACCTATATTAATTAACAGCTCGACACCCGTGATAATTTCCTCATCGAATGCACCTGTTTCAAGATCAGTAAGTTTACATTTCTTACTAGTTTTTACTTGTTTTTTGTTACATTAGTCTGGAAAACCGTTTAGCCCTCACCCCGTCCGTTGTGGCGTATTCGCTATCCTTTGGTCATATCGAAGGCGGCACAAACTATCAAAATTATTAAAACCAAAACAGCAGATTAACCTGGCCAGGCAGTTTTACTTCATACAGTAAACCTCTTTAATAAAGAAGTGTGAAATAACAACAATTACTAAATATTTGATATCTCAAAGCGTTGGGATTTTTTTTGAAATATCTGATTTTTTGTGAGGCGCAGATGGGTATACAGACAATTCCCGTCATAATTGTATTCTCCAAATAGGTTCCGCGAGATTTGTTTACCGTTACAAAAAGAACTAGAGGCTGGCGACATGTAACTCATTTAGGCATAGCCCAGCAGTAATTTTTTTTACTTTTGGCTGCAATCAAAGTTTTACTATTTCTTTTCATAATAATTGTTTTTATTTTTCTAGAAACAACTTATTTCCTCTGGCACATCGACAACGACCACAGCGCAATCAATTAAGTCGATGCCATTAAGTCAATTAAAGACTGCCACCAATAGTGGCCCAGTTATTATCTCACAGACAATCATACAACCAGCGAAGCGTGCAACTAATTCTACAGCAGCTCTACAATCTCATCAACAACACCAACAACAGCAGCCTCAACAACAACATTTAAAACAACAACACCAACAGCAACAGTCCACCAACACTTCTTCCTACATCTTGTCCTCTTCAACTTCCCAACAACAACAACAGAAGCAACATACACAACAACTCCAAACAGCTACAATTCCGACTTTGACTTCTTTCGCTCATTCTCGTCCCACTCAACAACAACAAACTGCCACCACACTCTACCAGACGGCAGCCTCAGCTAATACACAAACACCAACAAAGATTTTATTGAAAACTTCACCATCGGGTGTGATGATGACACCGGTACGTCAACAACAGGGATCAAACACTACTGGCGCTAATCCACCACCATTGGTGGCAACATCAACAGCGCAACAACATCAACAGCAACCTACTTTATTAAATATTCAAAATGTACAGTTACCAAATCGGCCGGTCACTATACAACCGGCCTCACAAGCTGCACAACAGCAGCATCTTCAAGCGCAATTGCAACAACAACAACCACAGCATACAATCGTCGCTAATACAAGCACAACTCAACAGCCAAAGCTTACACAAGTGTTGGTTCAATCATCAAATCCTGCAAGCTTAAGTGGTTCTATGGGAAATGTTGGTGGCGTTGGCGTTGGAAATGCAAATGCAAATATGAAAAATAAAACAATTATATTAACGCAAAAAGGTGTTATATTGCGTAATATTGGCGGGGATATGTATCAGCAAATACCAATTAGTAACATGAGTGGACTACAAGGACTAAACACTGGCACTGGTGCTACGTTAATGACAACAGCGGCTGGCCCGCCGAGTCTGGTGAAGACGTCAGGATCCGGCTTGCAGCCTGGACAAACAATACAGCTGCAGCAGCAAAGTGGAAATCAACAAGTGAAGCAACAACAACACTTACCATCACTTATACCCACAAATACTTTGTCAACTCAACATATGCTTGTGCAACAACCAGCACAAACTAATATTATGAATACTGTAAGTGACTTGAACTGTACACACGTTTATGCCTCGAATCATTTTATATTCATTTAATAACTTTTTTTTAGCCCTCTCAACAAACAATTATACGCCCGGTTATTTCTAATGTACAAGGCAACAGCTTGACAACACTACCACAAGGCTTAACGTTGATTCAACGCCCAGGGCAACAACCGCAGCTAGTTCAAGTGCAAACAGCATCAAGTTCAACAGGATTGGGCCAACAGCAACCAGCGCAACTACAACGTACTATAATAACACAATCACCACAACAACAACAACAACAACAACAACAACAAATGAGACCACAACAAATCGTATTACAGCATAAGACACAACCTCAACAACGCATTATAACAACTACACAAGCGGGGACAGGTCAACCACAGCAAATACAGATACAACAGGGTACGTCAACGGTTGGTTTGCCACGCACTACTCACATTGTTCAAGTGACACAACAAGCCCAACAGCAGCAACAACAAACGCAACAGGCACCACAGCGAAAAGGGCTCTCCTTATCGGTGAGTATTTATATGTATAGCTATTATTTCTAAAATCAGATACTGTTCTAATAGATCTGATCATTGTATACCTGCTGTGGGATTAGAAATCGAAATAAGTTTAATCGCGGTTATTTCTTTCGTTTCTTCAGGGAGTTTTTTGCTGTTACAGCAAGAACAACACCCCGCTTGAAAAGGCAATGAGGAATTAGGCTATAAAGAGATACTAATTCGTTTATAAATTTTGGTCAATAGTTTATGTAGGCTGGAATCCTTTATTTTTATAATTATCGTTATTACATATCTTATTTTTTATCTTCATCCCAAAGCCCGGCAGAAGCTCTCATACATCACCGAAGGATTTTAGGTCAATCAGTCTCTCGTCGTTTCTTTTTAAACGTTCTAGCGGTTGATAGGAGCCGAGGGGGCCCTGTTTTTGTTGTTTGTGATAAAGACACTCGCCGAAGGTAATAAGCTCCATTAAGGCACAAGCCCGAACGTCTCGGGAGTTATTTAATCAGACCAATTCTAAATATTCTCGCGGATTTTTTTTATTCCCGCGGAAAAATTACTCCAATTCTTTTCTCCTAGGGAGAGGAAAAATTGGGGAATAAGAATTTTGAATTTTCGAAGTCAGCTGTTTTGTCAATTGAAATTTCGTTGCGCATTTCTTATTTTGTTTAAAAAATTGAAAAGTTTAATTATTGTTGCGAATTTGTTTGAAATTAAGAAATAATTATTGCATTTCATGTGGTATTCACTGAAATGAGTAATGAATTGGTGCCACAGCAACATCAACAGAGGAGCATAAGAAGAAGACGGCGGGATAACACAAATCCGCCGGAGTTGCTTGCTTTCATTCTGCAAAGCAATTTTCTGACGGCCATGTCGAGTTGAGTTCGCCTTTCGCCATATGCCGAAATCTAATTAAGCCTTCTTAAAAATCCTTGCGCAATTTTTGGATGGCTGCATCAAATATACAAAGAGCTCTTCCGTTGCTTATGATATACTTTTCGACTTAAAATAAAGAATATTTTGGTTGTATTATATATATTGTATTATATATTATTGTTGTATTAACAGTGAGAATATTGTGGTAGAATGTAAATACAAATTTTAGCACAAATTTGTACGAATAAGTGTTTTTTCTTAAAAGAACCAATTTCCCTTATTTTGATGCATTCCCTTTAATTTAAGTAGTGAAAAAACTCCTATGAAATGGCAAAGAAATCTCCCTCTCCCTCACATTCATAATACCTACTTTTCTCCCATAGCCAGTTTCACCTTTTTCGAACATTGTTCAGAATAGGAGGAAAGGGAGAAGTGAAAAAACTCACAAGAAATTTTTATTTAGAATACGAGGAATGGGAGAAGGGAAAAAACTCGCACGGAATTTTCGTTTAGAATTGGGCTGACTATGGCCACATTGAATCTTGTAGGCCATCCCTCACCCACTCCCAGTTCCATGGAACTTGGGATCGCCAGAACCTCGGCGGTTAAAGAAACAGGATTCGCCACTGGTAGGTGAGGTTGACAATTGGGTTGGAGGAGCTATAAATTGCGCTTTCAACCCCTTGAAAAGGTTGCACCACACAACCTCTTGAATCATTTGGATCCCTTAGTCCGCATCGGTACAACTGAACTGAATAAAGTCAGCGAAAGAGATTTCGGCACTCCGCTGGCCATCTGTGGGCTGGACCTGCATAGATGGGTCTCGAGTAAGTTGTTGTTGTTGTTGTAGCAATGTTTCGCCCCACCTAATAGCTGCAACCGATCACAAATTGTCATCAATATCCTCTAACGGGAGTCCAAGGAAACTTGCTGTTTCGACAGTGGTGGACCATAATGAAAGGGTGTTAGAGGCGTTGGTTCCACATTACAATTAAAGAGATGGTTGGTGTCATGTGGGGACACATTGCAAGCGGGGCATACATTTTGTATGTCGGGGTTGATTCTGGATATGTAAGAGTTGAACCTGTTACAGTATCCAGAACGAAGTTGAGCCAGAGTGACTCGCGTTTCCCTGGGGAGTATGCGTTCCTCTTCTGCAAGTTTTGGTTACTGTTCCCCGATTCACCGGGCAATTCCCGGCATAAAGGTCCGACGCCTGTTTGTGGAGTTCACCAAGGACCTGCTTGTGTTTTTTTGCTTCATACGGCTGAGTTCGCAGGTGCCGTATTTCCTCAAAATGCTTACGGAGATGACTCCTTAAGTCCCCAGGCGATGCTGGCTCACCAATCAGATGTCTGTTGGGATGCCCAGGTTTATGGGTATTCAACAGGAACTGTTTGGTTAGCATCTCATTTCTCTTTGTGATGGGGACTATTCTCGCCTCATTATGTAGATGGTGTTCTAGGGACATAAGAAGACAGACCGCGGCGGTTCTGAGCGCAGTATTTTGGCAGGTCTGTAGCTTCTTCCAGTGGGTAGTTTTAAGGCTTGGCGACCATATAGGGGACGCGTCGAGTAAGCTCAGCAGGCGCTGGGCGGACACCACCTCTTGCAGGATAGCAAGATCTTCCTGGCCGGAAGTGGATGCCAGGAGGTCTGCCGAAATAATTGGGTTCAATAAGGCTCATCTATTAATGGTCATTGGAGTTTTGACAGGGCACTATCCATGCGGTATGTCTCAATATACTGGAAACCTCATCCGGATTTAGCTGTATTATGCTCGATTGGCCAGCTTTCGACAGAACTAGGCGAATGTATTTCGTTCGCGACTCACTTAGACCTTCAGGGATTTATCCAAGGTTTAGATCGGTCTTATTTCAAACTAAATCGATTCTCTAAGTAGCTGTAGTTACGTAACCGTTATTTGTGTGGCATCACAACGGACATTCATGTTGTCCAAGTGAGCTTCCCCTACCAGGGGAGCTGCCACCTAACCTAACGTAAGCTATCTTATTTTTGAATCATAAACCAATAAAGATGTTATTCAACTAGAATCTTAGCAAAAACTGAAGTAGACGGTTTATAAATTCTTAATTTACAGAACGAGCATGTACATAAGGCGCACGAAATGTTTCGTAAAGCGAATCGAGTCTCACGTCCAGACAAAGCTCTTATTTTGGGATTCATGGCGGGGATGCGTGAGAATCCACGTCCAAACTCTGAAAATGTAATCGTTATTAAATTGGGCGAGAGTGAGGTAACACGAATTTGTTATTGTGTTTAATATTAATGGAAATCTAAAATTATTTTAAAATGTTAAATTTCTTTAGGAAAAAGTGCAGCAAGAGGATGGCAGTACAGCGCTTTGTTTAGTTGAATCCCATATAAGGTTGGACTATAATACGGGCGAATGGAAAACTTTCCAAAACTATCGGCGTCTAGATCAAAGTACGCAACGCCAAGGTGTAGATGGCAGCAACACTACGAATGCTGGAGCTATGCAAGCGCAAAATTCTGTAGTTATTTAGGGAAAATTGATACGCATCAAAACAGCTCAGTCGAAAAAAGCGCCATTACAGTGAAAATGCAATCTATTGGTTTTAAGACCAAATTTGGGATCGCTGTTGCGTGAGAGTCTCAAGCTTTCAAAATCCATTAGTCAAAATAAACATATTTATTTCGGTGCAATTCGTGTGCAACTGCTGAATGGGATAATGATCTTTTGCCAGTGCAGCATTTATACATGCATAGTTTTTAGAGAAGCTTAATCGCTTTTTTAATGCCGCGCAGATAATATATATGTAACAGCTGCATATGTGACCCGGCCTATGAAAAGGTGGCTTATGACTCAAAAAAGAAATTGCGAGAAACAGCTGTTAAAGATAAACAATGCATTTCTTCAGTTTCTTAGTAGTTTTTCTTTTGCATTATGAACAGTTATGACCAAAAGGCAAAGCACAAAACAGTTTCTGAACGATATTTTGGCTCCATTGCCATAGAAAAAAATGCTATCAAAAAAATCTGAGGATGTTTCACCAGCCACCAAAGTGGCATCGAAGGAAACAAAGGCTTCATCGTCTTTCATTTGTGCTCTTCTTTCTCTACATTTTTAGTACACTTCTAAGCAAGTTAGGACTTTCTAGTTTTCACCACGCGAAAGAGCGTCTCAAAAACTATCGAAACCAGAAAAAAGTGGGAAAATTTTTTCTGAGTCATAAGCCACCTTTTCATAGACCGGGTCACATATGTCGCAGCTGCATTTACTGTTTTTTTGATTTGGAAATAATTTATATAATTTTGTACTAAAATATGCATATATGAATAGATGCATAAATATATAAATATCTAGCTTTGAATTTATGTAAACGGTCATATACACGGACATTCATATATAAAAATGCAGATTGAAACAAAATATGCCAAGTTGAAGAAAAATATACTTACTTTAAGTGCTACAAACATGAAAAAAGTATTTAGTCGACAAAGTAAGGTGGCCGTTGAGGTGGTATGCTGAGTATAGAAAAAGAATTAAACTATTAAAAGAATTCAATAAATATGCTTGTACTACTTTTAATATATTAATCTAAAAACCTAAATTATTAGCTGTACAAAAGAAAATAGTTTAAATGTTTAAAAATATGTATTGTATAACATAATGTTAAGATATATATATATATAAATATAGACTTATACATATAATAAAAATTACATCAAAATTAATATATGTAAATTGGGTACAAGCCTTTCTATAAAATATATTGTACACCGAAGAACGTATAAAACTTAATTTGAATACAAATTTGATGCTACATAAAAAACACATATATAAACTTTTAAATATATTAACAACAATAATTTTTAGCAAATAGCATTACATTAATGTAAAAAATGCTTTTGCAGTAGACATAAACAAATCAATACTAATAAGGAATCGAAAACATATATAAATCTGTATTAGTCGAAAACTCTTTGATACTAGGGCTGGAACTATCCGCATATTCGAATATTCGGATATCCATACGGATATCCTTTGACACGGATAAAATCCGGACGGCATTGATATCCGGTTAGTATTCGTTTGTGAAACTATCCGGATATCCGGATTAATGAAGATCCGGTTAATAACCGTATTTTTGGATATCCAGTGAAAGCAACAAATTGATGTACCATATGTGTTTATTTAACATTAAGAACAATAAATTAGTGGGGCATTTAAATCAATTAACAGTGAATACAAAAAACGCTCGTATTGAGAAATATGCAACAAATGTTAAATTATTTTCTTCTTGTTCTGGTGTAAGAAAACAAGTGCCGATATCATTTCCCGACTCAAACAATTTCGTGTGAGACGAACTACATTTCCAGCACTTGAAAATACACTTTCAGAAGCTGTTGAAGTGGCAGGTACCGCAAGTTATCTTTTGGCGATTTTCGATAGATTGGGATATATTTTTTCACGGTCTTACCAATTACTGGCACTGATATTGTGGTTTATTTGTTCTTCGAGGAAGTAGAGCTGAAGCTCGTCTTCCTCCCCTGTGTCACTGTCATTATCATTTAGAAGTATATCCATGACCGTGAGATCACTGTTTTTCGGATCTTCTTCTTGGGCATTCATATCATTTACATTTTTTCCGCAAGATTTTTTATTTTGTTACGCAATGCATCGGTTTCAACGTGCTTCAACTGTTTGAACCTCGGATCAAGACAACTCGCCATATGTGCAACACTGGTTTTTTCCAGAGATGGATCTTCAATGTCTTCTCAAGTCTGCAGCTACTTTTTCTTTGAATGTTTTTGCCATCCTCGTATCAGTGTTTTTTAAATCACAGATGGTTATTAATAATTTTATGAATGATGAGTTTCACTTTAGAAATTGTAATCTCGCTGTCACTGCTAAGCACATTTGGCGCAATTTCGAAAGGGGTGAGTAAATCTATTACAACATCAACTGCATCCCAGTCACTGGGCGAAATTGCGTAATTCCAGCGGCCTTGTTGTTGAAAATTGAACGATCAGCAATTACTGCAACAATAGAGGTTCTACTCTTTAACTCTTTCCAACAAAAAGAACTGAATTCCATTTAGTTGGATAACTTTGGATTAGTTTTTTAACTGTCTTTTCAGTTTATATTAAATGTTTCTCGAGAGCATATGTACGTTTACTCGAATGATTGAAACTCATCAGTTTTGAAACCTTTTCAATGACTCCACAACATTCCGGTTGTTTCATTCCTAAATTAAAACTCAATTGAATTGTATGTGCACTGCATGAATGACTGGTTATGTCGGGGCTCAAACCCCGAACAGCATTTGCATCCATACCATTCTGTTGAAGATGGAAAACCTGATAGTGGCTCCATAGACTTGATGTCGATCCTTTGTTTTGTAGCGTTTTTTCACAATATAAACAAATGGCACTGTTTTATTTTCACTTGTTTGTAAAATTGTAGCTTTTTAATTTTTGACGTTAATTTAATAATCTACAAACATATTTTGTGAATAATTTTTCGATGTTTGCTTCGTTCAATTCTGATATGGAGATATTCAACTTTTATATTCCAGTATCCGGACATACGGATATCCTGAGTTTCCGTTTACGTATCCGGATATGCGAAAAGCGGATATCCGGAAAACCGGATGTTTTGCTTAGCTATCCGGTTATTCGAATATCCGGTTTATCCCGATATTTAAAAAATCCGGATGCAGTTCATAGCTCTAATGCCTACATAGCAAAAAAAAAAAAAAAATACGAATTTTGAATGAAGTTAAGATATATAGAAATCAATTACATACATAATATGATGGCTTAATGTTAAAATATAAAAACAAGTATGCCTTTTATATAGTTTGTGCCATTGCTTACTTGGAAAATGGGAAAGTTGGTGTCCAGCGAAAACTGATATTGACTAAACATCAAAATAAGGCATTGCAAACTTCTTTATGAATAGCCATTGAACTAATTACAGAAGTGGAATATAAATTTTTTTGTTAATCGCTATTGCATCCTCATTCTAATATTAATATGAATTCTCAACTTTATCTCCATGTTGCAACAATGTTTCGACGACTTCCTGTAGATAAGACAATTCACAAATTATCATGAAAATTCTCTAAGGAAAGTCCAAGGAACTGACGTTGATTACAAATTGCAGTTTAATAGAAGGTAGTGTCAAACAGAAAACAACACTGCATCTTTACCAATACGCTTTCGCAAGATTTACCAATTTATTCGCCGAAATCTTTTTTCAATGCTTTAGTAAAAATCTATAAATTGAAATTAAAAAATTTTAAAAATATAAAATAAATCAAATAATTTAACACTTTTTGTGGGATGTGATAGTTGTTTAGCTTTCGCAACCAAATTGCAATAGAATTTTCCAGCGGCTGTTGTTATTCTATTAATAAGAAAGACACTCCCAAAGGTCATGATGGTTCTTTGCCGGATATAGATCCGGTACGTTGCGGTAACAAAGCACCATTAAGGTACTATCCCGACCATCTCGAGAACAAGATTGCTTGATTAGCGATAATACTGTGACGAATATTAGCAACACTAAGCGATACTATAATCTCTAAGACGTGACTTGTATGCCCATCAACAAATCAATCATTATGTCTATACATATGTCCATACAAGCAGCGGAGAGGAACGCACAAACACATGCATATATCTGAGATACTCCCAAAAGTAGGCAATCATCTGTGGAAGTATTACTCACATATACACGCGCATATGGCTATGCGAGAAGCTATAATAATCGTGAATCTGTAGTTATAGCTGAGGAATTTATAGCTGGTAAACGAGTAGTAAATTCTAAAAATAGAAACGCCTAGTATGCGAACGAGACATCACAGAGTATAAAATGAGTTAAAGTTGAGTAAGCAGTAATCAGTTTGATTTAAGCACGCTATTTGTTGAGAAGTAGAAGTGTTATTGTGAAAGTAGTCTAATAAAGACCATTTTGCATTATTGAATATTGGAGTTATTTATTCAACAGTTTAGTGATTCGAACGTTAGCAGAAGGTTGCAAATAAGCGGAATTTCCCAAAATTCGCTATAGTTGGTGTCAGAAGAGGAATTGTTGAATAAATTCCGAAGATTTCGAGTACAACAAGGGCATGGCAAAGTTGTGTGAATTGAGGATCCAGCAACTGAAAAAGGAGTTGGAGAACCGTGGATTGAATACAACCGGCAATAAGATCGAACTTCAAGCACGATTACGAGAGGTATTGGAGTTGGAAGGAATTAATGTGGAGGAGTATGTCTTTTATCCTGATGTGGAAGAGCCAGCGACTAAAATGGAGGAAAAGATGGAGACTCCGAATCCATTGGCAAGTGTTGACACTAACGCGATACTAGCAGTGTTGAAGCAAATGTCGTCACAAATATCAACCGAAATGTCATCTCAACTGGCATCCCAGAAGACATATATGTATGTCATCTCAACTGGCCGAACAGAATACATATATGACATCCCAACTGGAATCGCAGGAGACACACATAACATCAAAGATTGAAGCACAAGAGGCACGAATATACGAAATGTCGACGCAAATTTCCGCACAGATATCATCGCAGATCTCTGCGCAACTGGAAGAGCAAGAAGGAATTCCTTGAAGTTGGAGGCGCAGGATACAAAGGTTTTACAACTCGAGGACGAAATCGATGCCGAGATTGAAATATTGAGAGGTCGTACACAGGAGTTGCAACTAATTCGCCCAGCAGTTTCAGCGAGTAATCCAAAGGTAAAAACACCTTCCTTTGACGGTTCTGTTCCTTTCCAGGTATTTAAGCTTCAGTTTGAGAAGACTGCAACAGTGAACAACTGGAATTCTGAAGATAAAGTTGCTGCACTGTTCGTCGCATTGAAACGGCCTGCAGCTGAAATCTTGCAGACGATTCCAGAGTACGAACGGAACAATTATGAAACATTGATGAGCGCTCTAGAGAGGCGATACGGAAGCAAACACAGGAAACAGGTATACCAAATTGAGTTGTAAAATCGTTACCAAAAAACGAATGAGACTTTGCAGGAGTTCGCATCGGATGTCGAAAGGCTGCCCCATCTAGCAAATGCCGACGCACCCGTGGAATACACCGATCCGATAGGGTAAAAATCGAGAGTTTTATAAATGGCATACGGGACGTGGAAACGAAGCGAGCTACATACGCAAACCCAAAGCCAGCATTTGCTGAAACGGTATCCTATGCACTGACTCAGAAGCATTAAAAGGAACGCAGCAGAAAAACGATGGTGCCGTCAAATGCTTTAAGCGTGGAAAGCCAGGGCATATTGCACGTTATTGCAGTACCAACCCTACCAGTTACAACAATGTCGGTGGCCGTAAACGCAGAGCTGAGGGAGATGACCAAATCTCCAAGTCCACTCAATCGTTAAACTAAAGCGAGTCAGCCGCAAGGGGCGACAGCTGGCTCCCTCAATTGAATGCCCCATAATCTCTATCTCGCAAATTGGAAGATGGTCAAACAATCTTACTGTCGGAGGACATGTGGATGGAAAGGAACGTTTACTGACTAGATACGGGTGCATCTCATTCCATCTATAAACAAGAAGATAAGACCATTGCTTGGAGCAAGATTACGTACAACCACGGGAGAGGACACTCAGTTAATTGGAGAAATAACATGTGAAGTAGCAATTGCGAACGTCATGGTGCTACACAATTTTATAGTGGCAGAGATTGTTGATGAAATCATAATTGGAGTGGACTTCTTAATCGACCAAGGCATCAAGATCGACATGCAAAGCAAGACGATGCCATAGAACATAAGAAAGTCAGCAAATACCAGCAAAATCAGAAGCAGTCATCTGGGCAAAGGTTGATGGAGATTGTGGGACAAACAAATTGTGGGTTCTCAATGCAGCAAACACACCAACACCGAATGTACTTGTAAGAAAAACCCTGGCTATGACAAAACAAGATGGACGTATTCCGGTAAGAGTACTCAATGAGTTCAAGTCACCACTCAAACTGACTAAAGGAGCTATATTTGGGAAGATGCCAAGAGGCTGAAGTAGTTATTAACTGTGAACAGCTCCAGGAACACGTTTCAACTAGCAACACTGATATTTCAAATGACATCACGGCATGGACGGAGGGGCTAGATCAAGATTATCAGAGTAAGGCAAAGCAACTGCTCCTAAAGTACGCAAACATATATGACTAGGATGGTTCCAAACCAGGCCGCACCAATGTTGTGAAATATCAAATTGACACTGGAGACGCGAGACCGATACGGCAAGCTCCTCGTAGTGTTCCACTGGCGAAGCGGGAAGTTGTGAGTCAAATCGTATAAGAAATGAGCGACAGCGGCGTCATCGAACTGTCAGCTAGTCCATGGAGCTCACCGGTGGTACATGTGAAGAAGAAGGATGGGAAAATGAGGTGGACTACCGCAAGTTGAACGATGTCACGAAAAAGGATAGCTACCCATTGCCAAGAATTGACGATACTCTGGACTCGCTATCTTGTACGAAATGGTTTTCCACACTGGAAAGCGGCTACTGACAAGTTGAGGTGAAGGAGGAAGATAAAGAGAAAACAGCCTTCAGTGTCGGTGATGGTCTTTGGCAATTTACAGTGATGCATTTTGAACTTTGTAATGCACCAGCTACTTTTGATAGACTCATGGACCAGGTACTGAAAGGACTACATTGGAAAATATGCTTGGTGTACCTGGACGACATCATCGTACCGGGCAAGAACTTTGATGAACATCTTAAGAACTTGGAGGAAGTTTTCCAGAGAATAGCTGGCGCTGGTCTGAAACTAAGTCCCAAAAAGTGATCGCTTTTTAAAAAGGAAGTAAATTATTTGGGTCACAAGAACTTGGAGGAAGTTTTCCAGAGAATAGCTGGCGCTGGTCTGAAACTAAGTCCCAAAAAGTGATCGCTTTTTAAAAAGGAAGTAAATTATTTGGGTCACAAGGTAACGACAGAAGGCATCTGTACAGCGAATGAAAAGATAGATGCAGTGAAGGATTGGCCAAGACCACATAACTTGCATGAATTAAGAAGTTTCCTTGGGCTGTGCACATATTACCGCCGATTTGTACCAAACTTTTCCAGCGTAGCCCATAGCCTCCATGAGCCTACAAGAAAAAATAAAGCTTTTGAATGGAAGAAGGAGCAAGAAATGGCTTTCCAAACATTGAAGGAGCGTTTGTGCACTGCCCCAATGTTGGCATATCCGCTTCCAGGAGCAACATTTATTCTAGATACAGATGCGAGTGGATATGCTATAGGAGGCGTTTTATCACAACTGGACGATGGATAGGAGAAGGTAGTTGCATATTACAGCCATTCGATTGGAAAACCAGAGAGGAACTATTGCGTTACACGCAGAGAGCTGTTGGCATTGGTAGAGTGCATTAAACATTTTCACAAATACCTCTACGGCCAGCGATTCCGCGTCAGGACAGATCACGCAGCGTTGAAATGGCTTCTGCAGTTCCGTAATCCGGAAGGACAATTGGCACGGTGGATCGAGCGACTACAAAGCTATGACTTTTCCATTGAGCATCGAAAATCTATTACCCATGGAAATGCTGATGCAATGTCACGAAGACCATGTAGTTTAGAATGCCAGCACTGTTCAAAGGGCGAAACTAAAGAAGACATTATAGATGCCCGGCTAATGACTATAACGTGTACGGATCAATGACAACTAAGGAAGTGTCAGCTAGAAGATACTGATCTGTCACATGTTATGCAAGGGCTCGAACGAAACGAAAGACCAAATAGAGAGGAGATGTAAATGGACAGAGGTATACCCAATCCCAAATCAAGAAGCGGAAACAGTAGCAGAAGTGTTTATAAACAATTGGGTTGCAAGGTATGATGTACCAATAGAGTTACATTCTGACCAAGGCAGGAATTTCGAATCAGCTGTGTTCCAGGAAATGTGTAAATCATTGGGCATTCGAAAAACACGGACAGCTGCATTGCATCCTCAGTCCGATGGTATGGTGGAATGTATCAATAGAACCTTGGAGGAGCATTTAAGGAAAGTAGTAGACAAGTACCATAAGGAGTGGAATACACACATATCATTATTCTTGATGGCTTACCGATCGGCAGTGCATGAGACAAAGGGCCAAACTCCCGCAAAGGTGATTTTTGGCAATGACCTTCGACTGGCAGCTGATTTGAAGTTTGGGATAGATGCCGATGCGGAGAGAAATGTCAAGAAATCCACTGGTGTCTTGGAAGAAGAGCTGAAAGAGATACACGATCTTGTAACGCAACGAGCAAAGATTATGAGTGCCAAGATGAAAGCTAGATACGATAAAGCAATTAATTCGGAAGGTTTTTAGGAAGGAGATTTGGTGCTGTTATACAACCCACAACGGAAAAAAGGTTTGTCCCCGAAATTGCAGTGTAACTGGGAAGGCCCATACAAAGTTGTAAAACGGATCAATGATGTAGTTTACCGCATACAAACCATTGGCAAATCACGAACCAAAATGAAAGTGGTTCATTTGGAAAGGCTGGCAGCGTTTAGATCGAAAGATTTGTCTGATCGGGACAATCAGACTTAGGTGGAGGGCAGTGTGACGAATATTAACAACACTAAGGGATACTATGATCTCTAAGCCAATACTAAGCAGTGACTTGTATGCCCATCAACCAATCAATCATTATGTCTATACATATGACCATACAAGCAGCGGAGAGGAACGCACATGCATATATCTGAGATACTCCCAAAAGTAGGCAATCATCTGTGGAAGTATCACTCACATATACACGCGCATATGGCTATGCGAGAAGCTATAATAATCGTGCATCTGTAGTTATAGCTGAGAAATTTATAGCTGGTAAACGTGGAGTAAATTCTAGAAATAGAAACGCCTAGAAGTATGCGAACGAGACATCACAGAGTATAAAAGGAGTTAAAGTTGAGTAAGAATTAATCAGTTTGGAGTTATTTATTCAACAGTTTAGTGATTCGAACGTTAGCAGAAGGTTGCAAATAAGCGGAATTTCCCAAAATTCATTACAATACACTACCCGAAGTTTGTGGGTAGTACAATCGATGTTCGGCATTGACCCGGTACATTTCGGCAGTAGCACCGCTAACTGTGGCGATAAGTTTGCTGGCGCGAACTTCTTCCTTCGGATTAAACGGCTCAATTATATACATATTGCCCGGATTCACGCTTTGCCGCATCAAGACAACGAAAGCGGCAAGGCGTCCCATTGCTATGCGCATGCTTTTTTCTACATACGGCTGAGTTCTCCGGTGCCGTATTTTCTAATAATGCTTGCGGAGATTACTTCTCAAGCCCCTGGGAGTCGGGGCCCCTTAATCAGATGTCTGTTAGGATGCCCAAGTTTCTGGGTATTCAGCAGAAACTGTGTGTTCAGCATTTCATTTCTCTCCCTTATGGGGAGTACTCTCGCCTTAATGTGTAAACCGTGCTCTGCCGTAGCAGTTCTGAGAGCGGTGTTTTCACAGGCCTGTAGTTTCTTCCTTAGGCTCGGCGACCATATTAGGGACGTGTAGCTTGCAGGCGGCCGGGAAATTGCTTTGTAAGTGGTAAAGAGCGTTTCTTTACCTTTACCCTAAAGGCTGCCGACAAGAGATTTGAGGATTTCGTTACAGCTCTGGATTTTAGGTACAATTGCGGATGCACGCTCGCCAAATGTAAATATTCATCGAACGCCACACCCGGTTTTTTCGCCGTAAGATAGTCGGTAGCGTGGATGGCCAAAATGTTTCTCCCATTTCGGCCGCTTCTGTATGCCCACAAGCTAATTGATGCGTTGGTTTATATCGCATAAGGTCACGCTCTCTCGCAAAGGTTGCGGCCTGAGCTGGAAGTATGGCCGAATTTCCGGTATTCTTCCACCGCGAATAAAACGAGCCGACGCGGATTCAATGACCTTGCGGAAAGCACGCTCCGCTTCACGAACATCAGTCGGGGATTGGGAGGACAGCAAAGTGATTGTATATATTTTATATTCTTCCCACTTTTCTTTTTTATGGGTAGGTGGTCGGATTACAATGTTAACATCGGCTGCCAGTTTACCCAGTTAACAAATCTTGCGCTTACGAAGGAGATGTCCGGCGAACTATGAGAGTTTCCTGCTATACGTGTGGGGGTGTCACCGCTTATCCGCTTGTCGTGCAGGACGTCGTCGATCAGAATTCCACAGATCGTGGTGGGCATTGAAATTGCCTAGAATAATACGATTTTTGCCAGTGAGTAGTGCGCTAATATTCGGGCTGTCTCCACTGTAGCAGCAGGTGACAGGAGGGATGTAAATGTTTATAGTTTCTAAAGTTGCATCGCCTGAGCGGGCAGATATGCCTTGACTTTGCACGGCACTGTCCCTGAGGACGATGTCGGGATCACATATATTATGTCGCACTGAGTGGTGGGTGATAAATGCGACTCCAGGTCTGAAAAGTAGAACTTGCCGTAAGCTTAGGCTGTTGGATCATAGTAATGCCACTTCATAAATTCGACTATCCGTGATCTTCCCAGTTAACGCATTGCAGTTTAACTGCAGTATTGTGAAGTGCAGAAGACATCATCACTCTGGGGGTAAGAGACGGGTGAACGCGCCTTGGTTGAGGAAAGCTAGGTCGTACACTAGGAGAACCCGTTGCAGTTGGGTGTGCGGCCTGGCAGCATGGCGCAATGAAATCCGTCGGGGGGTTGCTGTCGCTGAGACCAGAACATCTAGGAAAGTGGCACCGTCCAAGCATATATATTCTGTACTGGCAGACGGTGCACATGGTGAGAGTCTGTTTCCCTGACCTACTCGTGTGCAAGTAAAGGGGGAGGAGAAGACGGGAGCAGGGGCTGGGGCTCGGCATTGCTACTTACCATGCCACGGAGATTGTAGTTGTGGGTTGGAGCGGCAGTGTGAGCTGGTGGCGTAGTGAGGCGCGAGCAGCAGCGGGTTCTTGTTGAGGCTTGCTTAGCAGGAAACGGGACGCCCTTGGGCGTGAACAGGATGGTGCCAAAAAAGATTTGTAAAAGTGACGGAGCCGACGAATGTTGGGATCTACCCAAGAACATCCCGTGCGGGCAAAACCATTTCTCTATACCGAGATTAGGTCTTGTACCCGGATTGGGTTCAATACCTTCCCGAAGCAGGGGAATGTGGCGCAGTCCCGCTGCAAGGATCTGGTGGGAAGATGACAATATTTCAGAACAAAGCGACACTGTGCTTAGGCCAATTGCGGTAGCAAGTGTGTTAAGGCAGATGTTACAATCGAACGATACAGTTAGAACTTTAGGGTGAAACAACTGTCGAATACGTAGTTGATGTCATATCAATATAGATGCCACAATGCCATTGCGTAGTCCAGTCGTGAACATTATAGCCATAGATATAGTCGCCGGCCGCCGTGGTGTGATGGTAGCGTGCTCCGCCTACAACACCGAAGATCCTGGGTTCACGCCCCGGGAAAAGCAACATCAAAATTTTAGAAACAATGTTTTACAATTACAAGAATTTTTTTTTAAGCGGGGTCGCCCCTCGGCAGTGTTTGGCAAGCACTCCGAGCGTATTTCTGCCATGAAAAGCTCTCAGTGAAAACTCATCCGCCTTGCAGATGCCGTTCGGAGTCGGCATAAAATAAGTAGGTCCCGTCCAGCCAATTTTTAGGAAAAATTAAAAGGAGCACGACGAAAATTAGAAGAGAAGCTCGGCCTAAGGTCTCTTCCGAGGTTATCGCGCCTTACGTTTATTTTTTTATAGTCGGTGACAGTGCCAAGTCTCTCGAGGTGAAGAAAGTGGAGACAAGTGAGCGTAGCTCATTAGATGAGCTCAGGCCCATTTTTTGTACAATCGTCAACATATGAAACTATGGTGACTTCCCGGTTGAGAAATGAGTTTGGATATGTAGAAATTGAAGAGAAGTGGTGATAGGATGCCACACTGGCACTCCATGTGTAATCCTCATTAACTTAGATTTTTCGTTTCTGAGACTTTAATCTTCATTTTGATTTGTATCTTTATTTACATCTTGATCTTGATCTCCTTCCCTTATCATGTTTGCGGGGAGCTCATATGGGCGGATTTAAGGCTTTAATTGGTAAGTTGGATATCCCCTTATACCCCTTATAACCTCACACTAGGGGTTTACGCCGATCACTTTATCGGCGGCGGCGGCGTAGGCTCTATTATAAACCGGCGGCGGTGGCGCGGGCGGCGCGCCGGAGTACGCCGGTGTTCTTACTTTAAAATGCTTAATTTTTCTATTTAGAAAAAAATACTTAGGAAAGGTTTTATTTTTATGTATTTAAGGAAATTAACGTTTCGGCCATTTCGGAAAGATCCGGGATTTTTGCCCCAAAAACCCCCAGTTCGTTCAATAATTTTCAGGAGTAGCTCTTTGCGGAGGGATTGTCCCTCGTTCACTTACTCCAGGGAGGCTTTGAACCTAACCCCGGTCTTTGGAAGGTACTGCTACGTCTGCTGAAAAGAAATAGAGACACAAAAAATTGTCACACTTTTGTCTGTATATCTCGTGCAAAGCGTAGTTTCACCTGGGGTTAACTCCTAATAATCGTGGCGAACACAATTTCTTTAAATCATTTGTGGCTCCTTGCCGGTCACGCACAAAGGCGACTTACGGTTGCTATTAATGGTCTATTAATACTCATGACCCTCGTGGCACAGAGCGCATCCAGTTTTTTCGAGCTACAATTCCCGAACAGTAGCAATCCCAATCACCAGTCGCTACCACGCCTCCTGACCCTCACACCATATGCCAGCACAGAAGCTATAGGACTGCGACTTCTAACTCATATGTACGTCGTCGACGTCACTTTCCTAGAAGCTCTAGGTGTAGTTCCGAAGACTTTCTAACTGATGTTTTTATCGCGCTATGCTGCCGAGCTACACCAGAGAAACACCTTCAAACGTTAGGGAGTGACTATTCGGCCAAGGATGCCGCCCTCTAAATCATAAGCACTGGATGCCATTGCGTAACCATGGGTGAAAATCGTATAATCCTCGGCGCATCTACATAATTAAAATTTTACAAGGACCCTGGATACAAATTTTTAAAATGTAGACCAAAGTTTGCAGACGTTTGTGTTCACAACATTGATTTCAATAATCTTCGTTAAATCAAAACGATATTTTAGAAAGGATGACCGCGTAGCTTCAGTTTTCAAGCTAGTTCGACTGTCCACTACTTTAGGGTAGTAGCACACACGGTCATTAGTTCGATTGTCTTGGAAAAGCTTTTGCTTCACCACTTTGGGTGTTGTTGCGAAGGACAAAGCCTCCCCTGGTAAATATACATATGTGACTACGTATTCACCAGGGCGGGTCGATTTGTGGGGAGGCAAAAAAATCGCCCATTGCTCTGTGAAAATCATATTCTAGGGATCAAAATAAGAAACTTTGCCGAAGGAACCATACCTCTAAAACGAATTCTGATGCCCCCCCTTCCCTCCCCCCCATTTGGGTCGAACTTTTGGGTAGGGGCAAATTTTCAAAAATCCCACTTTGACCCATTTAGAGTGCTCCAATCGAGTCCAAATGTATGACCGACTCCCACTAACTTTGGAGGCCCGACCCACCGATGCCAGTGGCACACCCCCTGGAACCCCCCTGGGGGTTCACCATAAATGGGTCAAGGTGGGATTTTTCAAAATTTGCCCCTACCCAAAAGTTCGACCCAAATTGGGGGGGGGGGTGTACATCAGAATTCGTCTTAGAGGTATGGTTCCTTCGGCAAAGTTTCTTATTTTGATCCCTAGAATACGATTTTCACAGAGCAATGAGCGATTTTTAAATCGACCCGCCCTAGTATTCACATTTGTAAAAGGAGCCGTAACGCGTAGGTTATATTTAAACTTGGTTGGTATGCTATAAACAATGTGATTCACTCCAAGGGACTAGTTTTGGATAGGGCCGCCAACTTTATGTCAAACCGGGAGACTTGGGTGTTGAAGGATGATGTGTTAAAATTAAAATTAATGCTATTGTATAGTTAAGCAAATAAACAACAGGTGTTTAAATGTAAGCCCGAGTGATTTTACAAACCCTTCTCATACGTACATATATCCTCAACTTAAGTATGAGGTAAGAATCATTTCAAAGGAGTGTTTATGCCCCTAGAACCTACTAAAGGATTTTGCATCACTGATTTCGCTTATTCCTTCAGCCAATTGCAGTATAATTTTTTTTTTTTTAAATCGGCACCTTTTTTGGGTAATTTGCTTTTTTTAACAACTTTATTATAAAATTTTCTTTTAGTGGTTTGTTTTAATAACTTGGTGAATTGGGTGATGCAAAGTCCGTGTTAAGCTGACATCGAAGTAGCAGTGAAGCGCATCCGTTGATACCACTTTCGACCATATCCGACCAATTTTCGACATGAACAATAAATGGCCTAAACAGTCTTAAACGAGTAGAAAATATAGTAACGCGCCGGACGCCGCCGCCGCCGCCGCGTCGATATTTTTGACATTCGGCGGCGGCGTGCGAAAAACGACTAAAATTGGCGGCGGCGTTTATCGGCGGCGTATATCTCTACCTCACACAGGTCTAGGCAGTTCTATTGATATCACAGCTGAAAAGTTAGCCAATTCAGAACCAATAGCTGGGCTGGCACTATTAGTTTTTTATAGTTGGCATTCGTAGATAGCGTTTAAAAAATAAAATAAATAAATGTAAAGCGCGATAACCTCTCTTCCAATTTGCGTCGTGCTCCTATTTATTTTTTCTTACAAATGGGCGGGATGGGACCTACTTGTTTTATGCCGACTCCGAACGGCATCTACAAGGCAGATGAGTTTTCACTAAGAGCCTTCATGGCATTAATACACCCGGAGTGCCTGCCAAACACTGCAGAGGACCCCGCTTAGAAACATTTTCTTCTAATTGAAAAAAACGTGTTTCTAAAGTTTTTTGATGGAGCTTTTCCCGGGGTGTGAACCCAGGATCTTCGGTGTGGTAAGCGGAGCACGCTACCATGCTTTAACTTTGTAAGTTCGTTTAAATAAAGTAAATCTGTGGGCTTCGTGATTTATTGCAAATTTGCATATGTATATGATACTAATTTTATTTAACATTTGTTTTATTTTACAATAGTGCTTAATAATCTTAAACATGAAAGGGTATGTACTTATGATGTATGTATGTATATGCGTTCAACAGGTACTGGTGTATGCATTTCGAAAACTGAGCTTTTTAGGAGTTTTCTAAAATATGTAACAATGTATGTTAGGGCTTTTAATTTGCTTATGATATTGTGACTAATATTATCATCACTAACTGATACATCACTAAGGTTTTTAATAAAGGCACAACAACAATAAAGCACGTTGCCACTCCTGTGTACGTAAACAAATCAATCAATATTTACTCACATTCATACAAGGCAATGGAGAGATACGCACAAACACATGTAATCATCAGCCAAAGTAGTACTCAAATATGCACACGCATATGGCTATGCGAGAGACTATAAACTAGAAATATACATGTACATATATGGCTGGTAACCAAGCATGAAGTTCTCGAAGTTACTAGACCTTAGGAGAAATGGGTGAACGAGGCAACATAGAGTATAAAAGCAGCGCAAGCTGAGTAGTCAGTAGTCAGTTTGATTTAAGCACGCTATTGGTTGCAAAGTATAAGTGTTATTGTGAAGTACTTTCAAAGTAGTCTAATATAGACCATTTTGCATTATTGAATATTGGAGTTATTTATTCAACAATTTAGCGATGCGAACGTTAGTAGAAGATGTAAAATAAGCGGAGTTTCCTTAAATTCGTTACAAAATTGTTAATAGCAGATTGGGATTCCACATAGAACCCTATGGACCATAGCTTTAAGAACGATTTCGAGTCAGGGTGAATTCATAGCTTTGCATTTCCACATTCACTTCTAAGAACTAAAAAATACAACGATGAACTGTTATTTTTATAGTTCGGGATCCAAAAGACGCAGATAGTCCAAAACTGTGCTTTTTACAATAAAACCAAATGGTACGATGAATAATGTCGCGCTACCTCGGAAAAGAAGGAGGCTGTATGTAGGGCCACGCTGCGTACGGGCGCAGCAACTCGCGATATTTTGGAGCGTTACCGTGAGGCGAAGAAGGAAGAGGAGCGGCTGTTTGGAAGGAAAAAAAAACGTGAAGAAGAACGCCGTGAGTACGAGGAGCTTCAGATACTGGCTGATAGGAATAATGCCCGTTCGGTTTCAAGACCGGGGCAGATTCCAACTGTAATGATAATGACGACCTGGTTACTGACATAGAAAGTGTGCTTAAGTTGTGGACGAAATACTTCTTTTCATTGCTAGCTAGCGAGAGAGAAGACATACCCGATTCCCTAATCGCCGATGATGGAAAACACGTTCCAGCACCCAACTATCACGAAGTGAGAATGGCAATATCCCGCCGAGCTGTTCAAACACAGAGGCGAAGAGTTGAAGATCATGCCTCAATTTCTATGTAAAATGGTCGGATGAGCGCATGCTACTTGAGTGGGATTTGAGTGTGCTCTACCGAATCCACAAGAAAGGCAATTCCGCAAACCGCTCCAATTACCGCGGAATCAGTTAGCTTATTGTTCCGTATAAGGTTCAATCTAGGCTGCTATGCGAAATACTGACGCCGATAGCAAACGAACTGATTAGACGTTATCGACCTGATCTACACGATGCATCATCGATCCAGATCCAGAAGACTCACGATAAGATGATCGACAGTCAACATCTTTTTGTCGAGTTCAAAGCAGCCTTTGACAGCGCGAGCAGAAGTTGCTTGTACGCTGCTATGTCTGAATTTGAGTTCCCTGCAAAGTTAATGTGTCAGTGTGACAGTGTCAGTTTTCGCGAAGCGAAGAAACTGGAGAGATCAGGGAGATAGCTGTTTATTTTGTTACAAAGCTCATCGATCTATGGGCCTGCGGCCATTATTGTGCAGTCATCGGCGTATGAAACGAAATCATCACAACATTTTATACAAACACACTTCGGAAAAGAAATAAGAGCAATCTAAATTTTGAGGCCTACAAAGCGACCAAGACAGTTCGCTGCTTTCATACTTGCGCAGGCTTCAAATTGATATTGGAACAATGCTGCGAATGAAATTATTGTCACTTAGAAATATAAGAGCCCCATACAAATTATATGATTATTAAATAATCATTAATCTTAAATTTACTTAAATTAAAAATTTAACAAAGTTATTAATAATAATAATTAATAGTAGATACATTTATAGAAATAATTATTTTTTCAGCTCCATATGTTACCATCGAGTTTTCAGCGCGAAGTTTGAACTAAAAACTTATACGAAATAAAAAAAATAATTATACAAAAAAGAAAGCCGAGGAAACTATTTTCCCTGTTACGGCGTTTCTACAGTCACTACAGCTGCGTAACAAAACTTTTTGTTATTGTGGTTAATATCGACAATTCTTTAACTCATTATGTGGTATTTTAAGGTGAGAAAATTAGAAAGTCCCTAGCAGATTTCGTAAAATCAACTATATTTCATATAAGTAATAATTTTATCCTTGAAGAAAAAATTAATATATTTGTCTAAAAAGAACAAACCACGCAAAATATGGAAAGCGTCAGCGGCGAACATTATAATGAATTATCCCTAAGGAAATTCTGGACGAAATATATTGAATAGGGGACTTTATTCACACGTCATCAAAGTAGACGACCACGATAGGCCAATGAACGCGTTAATATAGGAATATCCTCAGGATAGCTCCTCTGAATACATTTAAAATTGTTCCAGAAACTTTCGCGGAATTGAGGGATAGTATAAACATGAAAACTATAATATTCTTGGTCCGCCGTCACTTGAGGTACAATAATTAGATGGTCCTTGGCTGGAATAAAACCAGCTTCTTAGTACAAAAATCCTTCCCCCTACTAAACTGGTTCTGCGTAAAAAGAAACTGGCCTCGGAGCGACTGGGAACGAATCATATTCTCAGAAAAGCGCAAAATAAGTAAATTCAATTCAGTTTTGTAATAAGTGGATAGCCCCAAAATTACCAAAATATAGATTCGCAGCTGCGTTCAGATTACTGTGCTCGATTAGCCCCCAATTCTTGGTGAGATGCCGCTTTGAATGCTATCAATGTAGGCGGCGGAGTTAGTTTAACTCCGCATTAATAAAACCTAATCGACTCCCACGGTTTTTAATGCCACACCATTATATACGGATAATTCTTCACTGTTGCCTTAACGCAGTTTCGACTCAATCTTCCAGATTTTTGGAACTGACTACGCACAGCGAACCTTAACTCATTAAAAGTTATTATGCAATCATAAGAGAATATGAATCATAGCCAATCGTTCCCTGTCCAATTTATGTTTTTATATTACCAGTTAGCATGCGGCATCGCTTTTTTGTGGTGGAAAGCGTGTTTTTTTTAGCCATGGGGCATTCAATTCGTTTTGGTCAAGAGAAACAGCGCCGTTGCTATTTTAGTTGTCATTTTTATATTATCCTTCAATTCCGCGGAAGTTTCTGGAGCAGTTTTAAATGTATTCAGAAGAGCCATGATGACGATATTTCTATCAATGCCTACATTGGCGTTTCATGTTCGTCCACTTCGAAAATGAGAGGATAAAGCCACCTATGTAATATATTTCGTCCATAATCTTTTTAAGAATAATTTATTGTAATGTACTCCGCCGACTATTCCCCTCTTTTGCGTGATTTTTCCTTCGTAAACAATTTTATTAATTTTCTTCTTCAAGGACAAAACTATTACTTTTATGAAACATCTTTGATCTTACGCAAACTGCTAGGAACTTTCTAGCTTTCTTGCCTTAAGATACCACCTAATGAGTTAAGGAATTGTCGATGTTAATCACAATAACTAAAAAGTTTCGTTACATAGCTGTAAGGACCGTAGAAACGATGTAACAGGGAACACATTGTCGTCGGCTTTTTTTTAAGACCGTAAGTGTATTTTTCGTACAATATAAGAATAATAAAGTGGAATAATAAATTATAATATCAATCGAGCCTACGAACTAAAGTGCAAATTATGTAAATTATAAGCCTATCGCCACCATTCTCTGTTTTCGAACTTAAATCTCGTTTTAAATTTGTCAAGTATCAAATCTAAAATGTTTCGATTATAATTGTTAGATATTTCTATACTTGCAATTGGCCTTATACTACGTTTCCACCAAACTAAAATGGTTTGTTTGCCAACTGTTTTATGCAGAATATCTCTTAATTGAAATTAAATTTTTGGATTATTGATACCGAGGTTAAAATGCGTCTATCGACACCTCTTCCGCTAGCTCTAGACGTGTTGTAGCAATTGGTCGAAACTGGCAAACGCAGAGTTCGGGGTTTGGCGGAAACAGTGGGGGCTACAGTAACTCATGGCCATTGCTAAATACTCATGATAAGGGCGAAACAGTATGTAAATTACTTATACTTATATACGTAGTTAAAATATTGATAACTAACAGTAATATTTTGAGCTTTAACAACTTTAGTCAGTAACTTCACGCCAATGAACAATGGCACGCTGTGTATCAGGAGCTTTGCCGAAGGGTTTTGTGTTATCATTGTAAACATATTGGTTGACTTGATAATCCAATAACGTTTTGTAGTGGTAAACGTCGTCGCCCAATTGCTGAAATAGAATAAGAAATAAGTACATGTAGGTACATAGAACGCTCTCTCGGAGATGCCAAAATTTTTTTGATATGTACATATATATACCCGAAAACATTTGTTTGGTATATGCGGAATAATATGCCTTTATGATGAAATTTTATAATGTGTAGTGGGGTGATGATATATCATGTGGCTCGATGCAATGTGATCTGATAGGATGTCACATCATGTAAATGCCTTAAAAGATGTATGAAAAACTAATGCGATGTGATGTGATGTTATTATGTGATGACCATGTTATGATACGTAAGAGTTAATGACATACATATGATGTGACATTACATGAAAAAAAAAATCAATAAAAAAAATGTACTCAGTATCAAATGGGCTAGCAGTACACTAGAAGTACTCGAATTGTAGTCAGTTTGGAGAATGTACTCAGTGCACCAAGGGAGTTCAAGTCTTCCTCCACCTGCCTCTCCCAACTTAGTGGAGGTTCTTCCCTTTTCCACTTGTTAGCAAGTGTTATTGTCCGTTTGATTTCTAAACTGACATTGACTATCTTAGTCGAAATGCTTCACAGCCAGAATTTATATCTGCAAAGGCCCAATTCTATCTTGAATACCAGCAAGTATTCATTCATATCGGTGAATTAGAATCAAGGTTGCCAATTTTATGTTTGAATGCCTTTTTTATTTATATTTTGAATCATTTTATACTACATTTACACTGACACAAATGCGTCATTTGGATTTAAAAGCAAAACCATTGTGTACAACACAAGTGTGATATCTGACAAGATGTTCCAGATGAGTTCTTTTTATCGTTCTGCCAGGGTTTTGGCAGAATATTCAATATGGCGGCGCATACGGCCGGCTATCTTCAGCGGGTGAAAGAAACTGCGGCTGGTTGAGACCACGATAGTATAATTAAAAATCTGGTGATCGTTTCTATTTATTATTTTGACGTGTGTGGTCAAATATCATACTTGTCTTGTGGACTATGTGCGGAACGTTTCCCCATACAAATTTGAATTTAAAAAGCTAAGCATTTCTTCGAATTTGAGAAAATTAAGAAGCAAATGGGGTACATTACTTTCAAACATTACTTAAGGATCGGTTTCCTCGGAAACGGTGTCGCTAAAGAACGGTCACTATACTCAACGTCATTAGCGGCTCAGATTTTTTGTAAAGTTGTAAGCTGATTTCATTGATGATATTTCTACTCTTATACTTCTTTTTTCATGTGTTTATGTTTTTATTTTTGAATAGGTTTTCAAAAATTAATTTGAAGCCTGAATTTTTGTTTATTTCTAAGATATTTGATTAAATGTTCACCGCTTTCAGTATAGCGGTGAGAAAAAACGTTAATGAACGAGTTTGTACCGTCATGATGACCGTGATATTTATTGCACTGCCGCTATATTACGTTACGTTCAACCTCGCTGTCTTAGTTTCCACATAAATATTTTTACATTGCAATGTTTTTGACAACGTTCAGTTTTTAAAATTTTCTTTTGACGAATTACAAAACAAAATAATTAACTGAAAAAATATAAACAAATGTCACCGGTCTTGAGTTTTTTAAGTATGGAGAAAGAAATTATGGATGCAGAGAATCATCCTATACATAGCTTTGAATGCATTTTTTGATTGAAGACCGAGGAACTCCCATGCAAGCTCGGGTTTCGTCCTTATTTGTACTTATTTTTTAAGTTGACTTCAATTTAAAATTTTGATTGAAACGTCAGGGGAAATGCGAATGCTCATGTAAATACATAAAAATGTATACATATTTCCATAAAACTTCATATAAAGTACCTAATGCCAATTTCAAACAGAGGCTTAATGAAATAATTAGTCTAGTTTTCTACACTAAAGCCCTAATTGAACTCAATCTTCCATACAAAACACAAATTCTTAATTATCTCATTATTGCTTTATTGAATGACTAATCGAGTGAAAAATCCAATCGGTTTTGCTTGGTGCTTCGAAGTTTATTTTCAATGTAACAAATGACAATCAAAAATAAATTATTTTCAATAATTTACGACAAATATAAAGACACGAAAAAATTCAAAATTTAATTTTCGCTTATTTTCTGCAAATGATAATATGGCTTTTTGGAAAATAGGCACATATTTGGCTAGGTGGAACATTTATGGGTAGTTGCACATGTATTTTATTTTGATTGTATTTATAGTTAAGAAGGAAACGGCTGTTTTCCATTTTAATTATTTTTTGTAAAAACGAAATATTTTTTTGGGGCTGCTTTTTGGGTTCGCTTAATAAAGCAAAAGGCCCTTTATGAAGAGGGAAACTTAATTATTTCATTAAATATAATTTTGATTCGATTAAGTTTCTGTCTGAAAACGGTATAATACTTCTATAAGTAGCCGACACTTTTCGAAAAAGGCTGGGTGATGTGATATGTAATAGTATGATGTAACAATATGATGTATGTGGGAGATGTGATATGAAAATTATAAATATGAATTTTTCCTTCGAGGTGGTATCATAATATTGCGGTGCGATAAACAATTTTGTTAGACTTGCGGAGATGTAAAGTAGGCATATAATTTGGCATACATGTCCAAAACTGAGCGATTACTTGTCTTCCAAAAAACAGGACCAAAAAATTAAATTGCATTTAGTTAAAAAAAAAAAAGAAAAAAAAAACAAAAAACAAGTAAGGACCGGATTGTCTGACCTCATCATTTATGAATGGCGCTGAATAATAATGTGTTGGAATTTCAAAAATTCTTAAAATATGAACTATCAATTGTATGGAATATACATATATTATATATACGACCGATCTTAACGATTTTCAGACCGCATTTGTGAGCATTTGGAAATATTTGAAGCTGCTAGGGTTAAAATGAGGAAGAAATTACGTAAAACCTCTTATCTCAACAATCGGTTGTATGGGCTATATAATATCTATATATACCGATCTTGACGATATTTGCAGACAATAACTTGTGAAAATGTGTATGCATCTTGTGAAATTTCAATCTACTAGCTGTTAAAATGACGAATAAATGACTAAAACTTTCTTTATGGAAAAATCGGTTGTATGGATATATGTTATAGTAATCTGATTCGGTCGGTTCCGAGTTATGGTCAATGGACAGAAAATTTCCTCGCTTACCAAATTTTGAGAGTTTGCATTAAAACAGACAGACAGACGGTATAAAACACTTGTTATATATGTACGAACCTGCGTTAATGGACTTGTATTTGTTGTTAAAATTCCTGAAAAATGTCTTTCCCGTGCCAAGCGTAGCACCTCGTTTTCCATGAAATGCATACAAGCAATATTTTCTTGTGGATTCAAATCGGAGCTGGTACCCATCATGAATGAGTGGAGAATTTGGTTGAGTCCTTTCAGTAGCTGGTTGTCCCTGTGTAAGTAAAAAAATTAATAAAATACATATTGGCACTTCATAATAAAGTTTAGAGCTTGAATTTGGCTCTATTTTGGTATTTATATCCTTATTCGTATTCATCAACAACGTTCCCAGTAGATTAGTCTTAAACATTAAAATCTATGAAAAACGACCTAACAATTATCTAAATCAAACTGCGATCATGCGTATTTAGTGAGGTTGTTCGGAGATGTTTTAACGTTTGGCCTGTACTTTCAAAAGGCTGCAGTAGAATTCACTAATTTTTTTTAACGATTTTCGTGTTCGATATATTGGCGAATCGATAGCTATAATGATTTTGATATTCAGTAACCACATTGTATCGATATTCGTTCAACTTTGATCAGCTATTGTAGCTAAATTATAAAGATAATTTCCATTCAAAGAAACATAATGGTGACCTCTTTAGCCAAGTTAGAACTAAGTTAGTGAATAGCAAAATCGTTATCGTAAGCTATCACTGCTTACAAAAAATGTTGCTGCTTATCATAGTAAGAAGGGCCGAGGGCAGGTTTGAACTCTAGTTAACTTAAACTCGAACTGAAAAACCGGGTCTTACTGGAAGAAAAATTGGTCCAAAGCCAATGCCGTAAATAAAATTCAAATATTATTTTTTAAATTAGAATAAAGTTTTTCCAAGCAGGGTCGCCACTCGGCATTGATTTGACAAACGCTCTAAGTGTGTTTCGCTCGAAGTCAGCGTAAAACTTGTAGGATCCGTCCCGCCTTGTGCGAAAAATTGAAAGGAGCACAGCGCCAATTGTAAGATAAGCTCAGCCTAAATCTCTTCGGAGGTAAATCGCGCCTTATTTATTTAATTCTTTTTAAAGATGATAAGAGATTGATGAATACCGTTAAAAAAAAGTTTTTGAGTATTGAAATATTTATGTTTATCGATTTGATAAAATATCTCATACGAATGCACAATCTTTAATACAAGCGGAAGATCAATCAATTCTACTACTGAGTCGAATAAAAAACTATCTCGCCTACCTATTTCAGTTGAAAAAATATAACAACATAAGCTGATAACCAGCGTCCTTTGAAAGCACAAAATGAATTTACGTTGACATAAACCATTTTAAAAATAATTTCTGAGATAGAACTATAAATTAAGTTCTGACACAGGGTGTTATTAAGAACAAAATTTAAGATAAGGCCTTACAAAATATTTCGATGTAGGGGTTTCTTCGTGTACACCGATGGCTTCAAAGTAGCGGAAGAGTAGGGTCTGCGGTACACCGCACTGTACCGGAAATAAATAGATGCTACAAGTTGCCGGATCATTGTAACGTTTTTCAGGCGGAAGTAGTAGCCGTAACCAAAGCAGTAGAAAGATTAAAAGAAAATTGCTTATACTGCAGCCGCGCCGACTTTTATATTGTGTTAGAGTATAAGCAATCCCTGAAGAGATCCGGAACAGGGAGAACCATATATCTATATTGAGTCCCAGGGTTTATGGAAATAGATGGGAATGAAAAAGCGGATGAACTAGCTAAAAAGTGCGCTTCCCTCGAATCTTGCTCCGTGGATGTGCAAATTAGATTGGACGTGATTTAGAGAAGGCGGTGGGTGCACATGATCGTCCAAGCAGGAAAGGCGTGAATCCAAGCCCGGGGCTGCAAAGTGTCGAAGATCATATGTAGGTCTTACAACCTTCGACTAACAAAGTTACTATTATTAATATAGAGAGGGAACTATAGATTATAGACTATAGCCAGACCTAGAAGCAGCAAGTGGCATAGGTCCTAGAAAGCTTCTAGACCCGGTTTTTGATAGGGGTTTCCAGCTTGGTCGTTGAACAAACTTCTGGTAACATTACGGACTTATTCAGTCTATGTGGGGTCCTCATAGACCGGCCAGCTCAACCTAACCTAACCAAGGATGCTTTTCAAACAATTTTGATATTTGACGTTGTTTAAGAGTTTTCCGAGATATAGCGTTTTCGAAACTCAGCTGTCTATTTATCCTGCTGCTTAAGTATTCCTATTTGAATTCACGGACGCCGTCAGGTTTTTCATTTGATGCATATATCCTAGTGCTGAAAGAACTTCGATGTACACGCGCATCACTTATTTAGACGTTTTTCTCGGATGCTTCTACTTGTCAAACTTTTTCATACTTCGAGAACGCAGAAAATTTCTTCTTCATAGATACATAATTTATCTAACAATACTATAGGTATTCGAAAAAAATATAAAACCATCGATTTAATGTATATTATCGACTTTGTTTCCAGCACTAGTCCATGACAACTAAATTTAACATATGATCCTGATTTAGCTACAATCTAAGCAGCATTCTGTAGTCCTTCATCCAGTAAATTTTTGAAAAATTCGGGATTTTTTTTGAAATAACCATATATATTTTTATAACATTATGACGAAGTCTCATATTGGGTCCAATTTCATTTTAAAGTTATTGGGTTTTAATGCGTTTTTGGAAACATTATGGAAAAATATTCTTTAAAAATGTCTTTTTTATTTCATCAATAACATGACATTTATAATTGAATGTATCCTTAATTTTTTAATAAAAATTCATTAAGTCATTAAAGGCTAATCAAAAAATAAATAAAATTTGGCAAAAACAACTAAGTTTCAACTAAAAACGAATATTTTTGTTATTAAAAAAAAAACTGAAAACTAAAAAAATTTAACACTGTGCAACAGCCGGCTGGGTATTGGACCAAACCCACTATTTTGTAGAGATTGCGGCTTAAGTAGACAAAGTACTATCTCCGTTTTTCGAAGTTAGTCTCCAAAAAAATAGATATCGACTTTAGAAGTTCGAAATTCTACATTTCGAAATTTTATTTTTTGTGAACACGTTCAGCAAATTAAAACAGTAAAAATGTGGTCGTGTTCCTGGTTTTGAATGGCTGAATTCTTTTTTGAAAAATTAGAGTACGAGCAATTCCAGTGGAGAGTATGTGCGGACATGAAAGTAGTAGCTACTATCATGGGACTATCTGACTTTCCACCTCGTATAACAGCTGTTATTTCTCAAAAAAACAATTCAGCCCTTCAAATAAGGGAAAAGAGCGGACCACGACCACATTTTTCTTTTTTTATTTGCTGAACGCGATAACAAAAAAAAAATAAAATTTCGAAATGTAGAATTTCGAACTGCGAAAGCCGATATCTTTTTTTTTGTAGGCTGACTTCGAAAAACGGAGATAGTACTTTGTCTACTTAAGCCTCAATCTCTACAAAAAAGTGGGTTTGGTCCAATACCCAGAAAAAAAGTTGATTTTGTCGCATAGTGTAATTGTTTGCAATGACAAAAAGTAAACGCTAGTCAAACTGGATGTTAAACTCGACCAAACTATCTTTAAATAAGTTCCGAGAAGATGCTTACCGTATAGGTCCTTCAATGAACTCCAAAAATTCAAACACTATAATTAGTTTAGATTTAACTTCGACTTCTGGTTCATCGCGTGCATCGAAATTCAGTGCCGTTCCAATAATACGATTTGTACGTCTATCACGTACAATGAAGCTTAAGTTCTTCTCCACCAAAGCATCCCATATATCCTTAAAATGAAATAAAGACGACACGTTACATACATCGCTCGCAGTATTCAAATTAAACGGGGACCTACATTAATGAGATCACTGTAATCATTTGGTAAGATGTCCGGTTTCAACCATTGCTCCAGATCCGCCTTACCATAGAAACTGTCAACAATGATACTGTATTGTGTACGAGAGAAAGAGATAACTAGATATAGCTCGGTAGGATGCAAGTCAAACTTCTGTTCTAACTTACTCAATAACATTCTTCCTGTGCGAATCACTCAAGGGCTCTGCAATCATATCCAAATGAGGCACAAGGCTTGCCCAATCCTCATACATTGAAGTTGAATTACGGTTATTTATCATTTTCTGTAGAATTTCACCTAAATCTTTGGACGCAATAAATTCGGATATACCAACATTATAACCTTTTTCACGCAACAAAGTCACAGTATATATTGAGTTCAACGAATTTCCACCAAGTTCATAAAAATTACTGTTTGCCGTTAATGTTGCACGTATCGAGCGTCCAATTACACCACCAACAATCTCAAAGAGTTCCTTTGCAATATGTTTAACATCATCGGGTATGTGCGTATAATCGTAATCTAGTATTATGCTAGAATCACCTTCGTTATTATTTGCGGTCTCGTAAGTTTTGAGTAGAGCTTGTCGGTCAACTTTGCCATTGACGAGATATGGTACCTGATCAATTAGTACAACTTGTGGTGACATATACTCGGCAAGTTTATCCCTAAGCTTAGCTTCGATTTGTATTTCGCTTAGTAAAGGTGAATCGTCGCGTAGCTTGACAAAGGCCAGAATTGTCTGATCAAGTTTTCCAACATGATAACACAGCACAATCGCTTTATCGACAAAAGGCAATTCGGATACATTTTTTTCAACTTCTGCTAAATCGACGCGATGTCCACGTATTTTTATTTGTGAATCAGTGCGTCCTTCGTACATTATATTTCCTTCGCGTATGGAGCCATAGTCACCAGTGCGATATAGACGTGAGTATTCTGTTGGGGATTATGGAGAAAGTTGTTATTGTTTACATAAATCAGTTAGTTGTTGGGATTTACTTACTGTATTCGATGGCCAATGGATTTTCGACAAATTTTTCTGGGTCTCTACCATTTACATAACCTTCGGCGAGATTCAGTCCGGAAACAAATATTTCACCGATTTCTCCATGCTTGACTGGACGGAAGTCACCATCAAGTAAGTATATTACGGTATTTGATAACGGCAATCCTGTGTGATTTGTAAAAGAACTTATTCAGAAGGTTATTAAACTATTATTTTATTTAATAAAGATGCAAGGGAGTAATAAAATCCTGAATGGCAATAATAAAAGAAAAAAATACTGTCATCAGGTGAGCGTGTAGCCCTAAAATATCTGCCATTTTACTTAGGTGTTGAAATAACTGACTATCGATACGCTACAAGTGCACAACCACTTCTTTCTTCCGGGGTTTTCTTACTACTGATATTGTTGCTGTAGCAATAAAGACACTTCCTGAAGGCCATGAGGAATGCTATCGATGTTGATGGTCCTTTGTCGGATGCAGATTCCGGTACGTTCCGGTAACAATCCCCATTAAGGTACTAGCCCGACCATATTGGGAGTGATTTAGTATGACCACATGAAACCTTCTAGGCCATCCCGCCCTCCCACCTAGATCTATGAGGAACTTGGGCACGCCAAAGGCTCGCCTGGTTAAGAAACTTCTACCTAGGGTCCGCCTCGGGTAGGTGAGGTTAACGTTGGGGATGAAGAAGATATAAATTGAGCTGGTAACCCCTTGAAAGCGCTGCGCTACACAACCTCTTGAATCAATTTTGTCTTACGACTGGCATACCTGCCGCGTGTATATTCTAAGGCCCCTAACCTGTTGGGCTAATTTCATACTACTCAAATTAGCTTTTGTTGTAACCTAAAATAATTAATTTTGTTGTTATATATTTGATGTCGCTGGGTCTCTTTTAATGTCTGATGATCACGGGTTACCATTTGAATCCACGTGATGGTTTCTTTTAATATCCCACAGCCTATTTGAATGTTATATGACCCTCTGCTGATGTCACAGGCTACCGCTTGATGCCACGTGGGGTATGTTTTGATATCACTCGGTCTCTTTTAATGTCATAAAAACCTCTGTTGATGTCACATATTACCTATTCATGCCACATGGTGATATCACGTAGGATATTTTAATGTGAAAGAAGACTCTTTTGATGCCACAGTTTACCATTTGACGTTAAATGGTCCCCTCTTTTGATATCACACGGTCTCCTTTCATGTCAAAGGACACACATTTTAATTTTGCCGTTGATACCGCAACGCTGAAATACCACTTACATAACTTCTTTTGATATTGCAAGATATTTTGTGATGTCACAGGACATTTTGTAGTATCACATTGTCACAGGGGGCCTTTTTATGCTCTGCGTTGGCATAACGCTGCCTTAATTAACAATCTATTATCTTATTTTTCTTAGGATTAAGTTAATGTAAAAATTTGCATAATATTTCTGTAAGAATCTATATCAAAGATTCAACTTAAATAAATAAAAATATTATAACAGAGTAGAAAATTCATGAGCATATTTTGTTTTAATACACAATACATTCAAGATATTATATTGCCGATTTTAGAATCCGAAATACGAATTGAACATACGAAAAAAATAGGAAAATCCATAATCAATATCATATTGCGGAAATACGAATGGGCATACGAAAAAAAAAGAAAAAACTCTTCATCAATCCATGGACTGACCCCTGTTAAGCTGTTTGTTATACGGATGGATCAAACCCGGAGGTTCGTAAAATAAGAACTGATATTTATGGGCTGAAATTCAAATAAAACGATGTTAATCGTAGGAATCTATATTTTCAAGGGGAAATCATCCAATGGATGTTTGAGGTGAGAATGTCTTCAAAGAGGTTTGACGTGGAGGCCGATTAAAATTATGGCATACAGCCAGTATTGCAATCTTACAAGACTATGTTTATCGAAGCTTGCTCATGAATAAAAAGTCTTTAACGATTTGGGAGCCGAAAATATGGGTTTGTTGAGATGGTGTGAATGTAACGAACGTACCTCATTTTGATAAGCAGGGTGTTATATTCACCTATTATAATAGTTCAGAGAATTTCATTGAACTTACCAAAGTATACATAGAGGAGATGATGAGCTACCGGGTGACTTAACATTTTGGGCAACACAAAGGTGTTAAAAGAGTTGTGTATCGCAGTACTTACAAGCGGTTTCCCGCGCGATTTACAGCTTCAGCAATCCAATCCCAGCCTAACTTACCCGATGCACATCCTGTTTATTTAGAAGGCGAGGCTGTGACAACTGAAGTTCCTCATGAAAGGAGATGGTTGGATGTCCTAGAAGGTTTAAAGCGGTCATATCAAATCGGTTGTGCGATGGCCGGGCTAATGACTTAATGGCGCAATGGTGATATGTAACGGATTAATATCCTGCAAAGGACCATTAAAATCTATTAAACTCACAAATATCTTCGGATAAAGGACTCTATCGCTACACGAACAAGAAGGCAACGAAAGATTGACTGCCTACTAAAATCGCCTACAACACCGCGCTACCAGCCCCCACTAGGTACTATACTGGAAATTGTGGTTTACCCCAGTAAGGTGGATATATCAGTTCAGTGAACTATGCGATGAAACACCGGTGCGTATTAGTTATTATAATGTGTTGTTCTTACTAAACAAAGACCACCCTACCTTGGCATTAATGGCCAAAAGGTCAGGCAAAATACACATGTCTTACTAAAGATTGGATTCCCAGAAAGAGTGTTAGTTTTTGCTTACTTCCTTTACCTGGAAATAATGGAAGATAGATATAAATTTAAACAATGTATTGACTTACCTATCGGTACATGATCGAATATGCTCAATTTATTTTTATTTTCGCACGCAAAATAAGTTACATCCCCCATCACTTCAGTCGAGCCGTAAAAGTTGTACAGATTATGTACGCCTTCAGTAAAATAATCGAAGAAACTCGTAGCTAAAGCAATTGGTAATGGCTCGCCAGAACAAACCCAGATCTTCAAATTGTACAATAACCGATCGCGTTGTTTTAGTTGATATTTCGTGTTATCATCACTTAACTTCAAATACATCAAAATCGAACGTAAAAGAGTTGGAACCAACACCAAACGACGTATTTTATATTGTTCTAATAAATCCACCAACCGTTCAGGATTTTTAGTTATAAATTTTGGTACCACCAAAATAGCCAAACCACACATAAGAGGTCCCCACAATTCCGAAACTGAATCGACAAATGTTAGAGCTGTCTTGAAAACGCTTACTGTCTCTGTGGGTGCGTAAGGAAATTGATGCCACTGCCATTGCAAACGATTCAATATAACTGGATGTGGCAAACGTACACCTTTCGGTATGCCAGTACTGCCAGAAGTGTAAAGGACAATTGCTAAATGATTACTACCATCAGCAAGCATTTCGGCGCCCATTAAATTTGCATTACTAAATTCTGTCGCACATTGAAATAAATCAGATTTTGTAATAGTAAAAGTATTACCAAAGCGTTGACGATCGACATTATCATCACATATAACTATAACTGGACGTGCCTCTTGCAGAATGTGTTGTATGCGTGTTAAAGGAAATGTGGGATCGATGGGTAGATAAGCAGCACCTGCTTTCCATATGGACAGTAAAGCAGAGACGAGTGCATCCGTGGGTTCCATGCATACTGCAACAATATAATCATTATCTGTATTGGGCTCCAAACAATGACGTTTTATTTCCGAAACTATAAGACGTGCACATTGATTGGCTCGTTGATTTAGCTCTTTATATGTACATTGTGTGGCTTCACATGCAATTGCGCCATCGCTGTTGTGTGAGATGAGTGCGGTTTTGTGTGAGTGATGCAAAAGATTCGCCTCGAATAGGCGATGTAGAGGGCGTGGCGTTATATCTTGTTGTTGGCCTTTCAAAATTGACAATTTCGGTATCGAACCCATTGTTTAGGCTGAAAAGAGTTGATAAAACGATAATCGTAAGTGGCGTTTCAATAATTATGTACAAGGAAAAAGGTTTTAAAGAGCTACTCTAGTTTTTAAAACTATTAATACTGTGAGGAATATTCACATCACTAAGTGATACTAGCATCCCTAATCCGATACTAAGCAGCCCATTGTATGTCCGTAAACAAATCAATCATCATTTACACATGTACATACAAGGCAACAGAGAGATACTCACCATCAGCCGAAGTAGTACTCACATAACTATACATACGGATATAGCTATGCGAGAGACTATAAACTACAAATACACATGTACATATATGGCTGATAACCACGCATGAAGTACGCGAAGTTACTAGACATTAGGAGAACTGGGTGAACAAGGCAACAGAGAGTATAAAAGCAGCGAAAGCTAAGTTATCAGTAATCAGTTTCGATTTAAGCACGCTATTAGATGCGAAGTGAAGTTTCATTGTGAAGTACTCTCAAAGTATTTTAATAAAGACCATTTTGTAATACAGAATATTGGTGTGTTTTATTCAACAGTTTAACGATACGAACGTTAGCAGAAGGTTGCAAATAAGCGGAATTTCCCTAAATTCGTTACAATACTTATACAATTTCTATAAGTCTACACTGACACTGTCACCCACTGTATACTTCCAAATTAATTATTTCACATTGGCCTCATTCGCATTTCATATAACCTTTCCTAAAATACTTGACTTGCTGTCATCAAAACAGAACAGGCGCATTCTTTCTTTGGCGACCATGTCACTGTTGATGGATATAAATTCGAGAGATTCGTCTATTTGGGAGGCAGCATTTACAGCAAAAACAAAGTCAGCTTAGAAATCAAACGGAGAATAACTCGTGCCAATAAGTGCCACTTTCTACTGAGTAGGCAATTTAAAAGTAAAGTCCACTTTCGACGAACAAAAATCACGCTCTACAAGTCGCTCATCGTATCTGTTCTGATGTATAGGTCGGTATTATGGAAGGTACCGAGAGAAAATGAGATGGCCTTTGGAGAGTTCGAGAGAAAAGTTTTCCGAAAGATTAATTGTGCTGTTCGTGATGATAACGGCGAGTTTCGAAGGAGGTATAATGATGAGCTGTATGGGCTTCAACCAGATATGTAGCAATAAAAACCCAAAGGCTTCGCTGACTAGGTCATGTTATGCGAATGAACGAAGACGTTCTGGCGAAGAAAGTTGACACCGTAGTTTTGAAGCAGAGGAAAGGGAAGACCTCCACTGAGTTGGGAAAAGCAAGTGGAGGAAGACTTGGCCGCCTTTAGCGTTCCCAATTGGCAGCAGTTATCGTGAAGCAGGGATAGCTGGCGTGACTTGTTACGAAACGGCCAAAATCGCTTAGGCGGTTAAGTGCCAAATAATTATGATGATGACAAGACTTGACTGTCAGGACACCAACTTAATGCAAGAAATTAAAATGGCATAATTGCGTAAACAATAGTATATTACTAAACTTAACATACGTTATCTACCCATAATGTTCTTGCGAGGTGGTTTTGGTGAGTCATTTCGGAAATGAGATACGGTATTCTTTTCAAGTATCGCTTTAGAGACTTAATGCACAAGAAATCGATAGCAATACTACAAGATAAACATTTTCTACGAGAAGTAGTGTCACTAAATTATACCAAGTGCAAAATTATTGGAAGCTGGAGATAGGTGACGTGTAATAGTGTCAATGGAACTAAAGTAAATTGACATTAATTCGCTTGTGAGGGAGAATTAATGACAGAATCATGTTGGATCTAACGTCATTGACATTAATTCTCTTTAAAATAGCGAAATAAGCTACATACGCAAACCCAAAGCCAACATTTGCTGAAACGGTATCCCATGCACTGACTCAGGAAACAGCATCGCTTCCGTGTAAGCCAGCTTTCAAAGCACGCCGTGTGAAAGTAGAAAGGCCAGACTGGGTGAACACAATATTGGAGGCGCTGAAAGGATCGCAAAAGCGGAGTGACAGAGCAATCAAATACTTCAAATGCGGGAAGCCAAGTCACATTGCACGCCATTGCGATGTTGATTCTAGTGGTTCCAACAGAATGAGTGGTCTTAAGAACAAAGCTGGAGGAGATGAGCAAGAGCGAGTCAGATGTAAAGATCGAGAGCTAGCTACAGCTGTGGAATGTCCCGTTATCTCTGTATCACAAATCGGAAGAAAAGCGAGCAATCTTACAGCTGGAGAATATGTGGATGGCAAGGAGCGAGTACTGACTGTAGATACGCGCGCATCTCATTTTTAATTCGATCTGATTTGGTCAACAGGAGTATACCCAAGTACAGGGAGACGTGATATGTGAAGTCTTAATTGGGAAGGTCATGGTTCTACACAAATTCGTTCTGGCAAAGATCGTTGATGAAGTCATATTGGGAGTAGATTTCCTATTTGACCATGGCATCTGGATCGATATGCAGAGAAGGATTATGCGCTATAAGACCAAGGATGTACCATTTATCTTCAGTTTGAAGAAAGTGTTCAGCAGTAAGCGAGTGCTGGTGGAGGAGATTCTACAAAGAACACAAAAGTCAAAGGCAGTAGATAGGGCAAAGCTTGATGGAACGAATGGACCAAATAAATCAAAACCGAATATACCTGCGAGAAAAACACTGGTATTTACAAACCCAAATGGATGCACTAAAACGAAGGAAAGAATTTCGCAGAAAGAATGCAAGGGCGGTTTCAAGCCAGGGGGCACTACTGTTGTGAAACGTGAGAACGATACTGATTATGCAAAAACAATCCGTCAAGTTCAAGCTGTACGAAGTAGTTCATTGACCAAACAACAGATTAGTAAGATGGAACACAGGTACGACAAGCACAGCAATTCGGAAGGTTTCTTGGAGAAAGATTTGGTACTCACCGGCGGAAAGGTGTTCCTTCAAAATTTCAATGTAGCTGGGAAGGCCCGTACAAAGTTTTGAGTCGGATCAGCGATGTCACCTACCGCATACAAATAATTGGAAAACCACGAAATAGAAGGGTTGTTCATTTGGAGAGGCTAGCAGCGGTTGGATCGAGAGATTTGTCTGATCGGGACGATCAGGCTTAGGTGGAGGGCAGTGTGGCGAATGTTGACATCACTAGGCTAGTTAATAATCACGCAACAACAAAAACATGAAGCAGCCACTCTTATGTACATGTATACATTAAAGCTAGCCACACTTATCTACAAAGCAACGAAGAGATACCTCAAACACACAGATGTAGTCATCAGCCGAAGTTGTTATTCACACATACACACGCATATAAGTAGCTCAATTACCAGGCAGGAGATACAGCAATTCTAGAAGGCGAAACGTCTAGACCTTAGAAGAAATATGCGGACGAGGCAACAGGGAGTATAAAAGCAGCGCACGCTGAGGAATGATTAATCAGTTTGATTTAAACACGCTATTAGTTGCGAAGTGAAGTATAATTGTGAAGATTAAGTGAACTACTCCCAAAGTAGTCTAATAAAGATCGAAACATACGGGAGAGGTGCGCTTCTAGACTATACAAAACGGCGTAAAAGCGCGTGAGATAATCATCTTGACTTTAAACGTAAATTAAGTGAATTATGGAGCCAAGTAATCGCTCTGCAGCTTAATATGCAACTAATTAATTGAGTATCTCCATGATTGCTCTTTCAATATATGCGAGCCCTGGTAATGTCCAAGAAAGTACTTATGACATATTCTAGCGCTTTCTCTAGATTCATTACCAACCTATTCAGTGTAAGCGTATTGTGCTAAAGTGAACACTGTTTCCTTCATATTCGACTTTATATAAACGCATATTAATCTTTTCATGGTTTTGAATAGAAAAGATGTTAACTTTTAGTCTTTGGGGTGCAAATGACTAGTTTTCCCCACATTTGCTTCGAAGACAGCTCAAGCCCTTACCCAAAAGTGCGAAATGTGGCTAAATTCAATATAACCCTCAAAGATTGGACTGAGCCGTTCTGCCATCTGCAGAAAAGAAGGAAGAATATCCAATTTCGTCCCAGTGATTGTTGTTGTTGTGTTAACAGTGCTTCGCCTCATTCAATAGGTGCGATTATAGTCAAAGTCCTCTTACGGTAGTCCAAGAACAGTAGTAGTTTTAATAGAGGTGAAGCATAGGGAAATTGCTGTTTGAGGGATAGGTTCCACATTACAACTGAAAAAAGGGGTGGTGTTATGTGGGGGCACATCGCATGCAGGACATTACGAATGTGTCGGGGCTGATTCTGAACTAATAGGAGTTTTACCTCTTATGATATCGAAAACGAAGTTGGGCCAGCGTGACTCGTACCTACCTCGGTAGTCTGCTTTCGGCTTCTGAAAGGGTAGGGTAGCGTTTATTGATAAAAGGGCTCACCGGGCGCGGCCTACCGAAGGTGTCTGTGTGCATTTCGCTCAGGGCCTCCATATGCTTATCTGGCTCAAAAGGCTGCGTAATTAGGTGCCGGATCTCATCATAGATCATGTAGTTGTTTGTTAGTGTGTCGCGAGTGCGCTCTTTACTGTTGAGCTCTTTTGTCTCACTATGTAGATGATGCTCGGGGGTCATAAGAAGACGGCAGTTCTGAATGCAGAACTTTGGCAGGCCTTGAGCCTTTTCTAGTGTGTGTTTTTTAGATCAGACAATTAAACTGGCGACGCGTACCACATGAGCGGCCAGTCAATTACTTTGTAAGTTGTTACCAGCGTTTCTTTATCTTTTCCAGAGGTGCTGTAGGCAAGTGACTCGAGGGTTTTGTTGCGGCTTTGTACTTTAGATACAATTTTTGTGACTGACAGTCGGTAGCGTACCGGTGTTTGAAGCTCGTTAACAGTTTTTACCACCTACGTCAACTTGCAATGGAAAATTTTTTTGTCGAGAAGCACCTCAACTATATGACCATTCCAAATTTTCTTTCTTTATCAGTCCCTCGACTATATCTCCTCTAGGTAGGACTTTCCTGTACATGATGAGATACCTATAACTCTGCTAGAATAACTAGCTTTCATATTATAATTAGAATGCAGGATACAAACCCAGTTCTTACACTTCCTTGGCACTCCCATGCCTCGATAACACTTGAGGGAGTTGGAACAGTCTTCCGGCTTGCAATTCTGTCCTAATGGCCTCTCTACTATGCCATAAAGTTATGAAGTGCGAGGAGGAGGTAGAAAGGCAGTGATTACATAAAGCTATCAGACTAAGGTCATTTCATGCAATATACCACACGTCCTTTAAACCTTCGGGGAATGGTTTTGCGGTTAAAATAACATTTACATGATCATCATCGTTGATTAGCGCTTAACAGCCTAGGCGATTTTGGCTGCTGCGTTGCGTTAGTGAAAGTCCTTTTATACATCTGCTTCTGGTGTCGATGGCAATATTTTCTTGGTCGGATCTGCTTCGTCCATTCGCATAAAATAATTTAGCCCGCGAATTTTGGCTTTTTTAAATTTCACTATGTTCAAATCGGTAAAGAGCTCATGTCACTCATCATTATATCTCCGTCGATACTTGATGTCGGCATCATTGAGAGGACTACAAATCTTCCCGAGGACTTTTCTCTCAAACATTCCAAGGTTCATCCCATCTTCTGTCAACACCGTCAATGATTCCATGTGATATATCAGAACAGCTACGATGAGAGGTTTATAAAGAAGATAAATAAAATAACTAAAGAAAAATTTTTAAGTTAAACGGTTTTATTGAAAACAATACTTACATTAGGTCCTAGGTACTAGTCATCACACCCCTTATCAATCTATCAGAAAAATAAATAAAAGCGTGGGTCGCGTCAAATTTCTATTGACCGCTCATATCTTTACAAATAATATTTGCATATATGCATAAGTACGATAAATTGAACCTTAATTAGGTTAAGCGTTGCCTCACGTTTTTAGAAATTTCACGCGCCCAACGCTTTAATTTATTTTTCTGATCAACGCCCTAGATTGATGAGGATGATGACTAGTACCTAGGACCTAATGTAAGTATTGTTTTCAATAAAACCGTTTAACTTAAAATTTTTTCTATTTATTTTATTTTACTGAAATTGCACTGACGAAATTTTAACTTATGTGCTCCAAAGTATTTCGACGTCTCTTCTAACGGGACTTAAATTTTTATACTGAAATTTCACAAGCAAAATTTGAACTTATGTGCTCCAAAGTATTTCGACGTCTCTTCTAACGGGACTTAAATTTTTATACTGAAATTTCACGAACAAAATATGAACTTATCTGCTCCAATATGAGCCTAATCGGACCACAAATACGATTTTTTTGAATATCTCGTCCCTTGCGCCACCTGACGGCGCTTTTTCCATATGTCGCTTTCTATTCATGTATGTAATATGTGTTCCAAATATGAGCCTAATCGGATCACAAATACGATTTTTTTGATTATCTCGATCCTTGCGCCACCTGGCGGCGATTTTTTTCATATGCCGCTTTCTATTCATGTATGTAATATGTGTTCCAAATATGAGCCTAATCGAACTACAAATACGATGTTTTTTAATATCTCGATCCTTGCGCCACCTATCCGAGTTTTTCATATTATTTCATATTATTGCATTGCCATCGGGTTCTGAACTATATTCCAAGTTTCAAGCTTGTAGCTTATCGGGAAGTTATTTATATTTTAATTAAAATATTCGTTCACAACGGCCGTGCAGCCATGCAGCCGGCCTTTCAAGTCAAGCTAAATGAAACCGTTTAAAAAATATCGCACACACACAGTTTCTTTATACATGCATGAATGAATGTCTGTATTCACCTTTTTGCAGTTTTTTACTTACTTTGATTACATATTTTTTTTTTTTTTTTTTTTTGATTACATATTAAATTATAGTTGTCTATAAAAACACATTGAATAAATACCATAAATCATCAAATTACGTATACGACTAGTGGCGCTCCATATACCCGGTGCTGTATAAAATATGCAGTGTCGGCACCATCCGCACTTTTAAAATTTATTGCTTTTAACTGTGACTGCAGTTTACTTAACTATAATAGATTTTGCTAACCTTTTTCTTATTGTCGCTGTTATTCTATGGCTGACATGTTGCTGAAAGTCAACTGTCAGTGAATATTTCGACAGCGAATATGTGTATTGGCTGTGCGCTTATGTTTATATCCATTTATGTACAGCTATTAATCAGTGTGGATAAGACAAGTGCGATAATTACTGCATAGACGTCAAAATTACAAATAGAACCGATCACCTGGTTTTTGATTGCCTATCGTGGTCTCATTTTCTATCTCTTTCTATCACCCGCTGAAGATAGTCGGCCCTATGCGCCGCCATATTGAAGATCCTGTGAGGCAGTTAATGGATAAGATATCACACTTGTTTTATACACAATGGTTAACGGCCTCCATATCCATTAAAAAATATGTTTTTTTTTTTAATTGTGAGTGGCCTGTTTGTATTTTAACAATTTGCAAATATAAGTTTATTTATTTTTTTTAAAGAAATTATAAATGATTACTATCTCAGTTCCGTGCATGCGTATTTGAATTTTTTTTTACTTAAGATTCAGGCCACTGCAAATATGCCATTTTACCCTTTATGATGAAATTGATATTTTCTAATTTTAATTTATTTTTACGGTTGTCACATCCTTTTTTTCATTTGGGACCATTGAAAAAACAGGCAAAAGTTATAAAAAAGGACCAAATTTGATAACCTTTCATAAAAATGAAATGTAGTACTAAGTTTGGAGGGTGGAACCCAGGGCCGTGCCGAACTTCGCAATCAATTTTTGATCAAGTTTAATTTTGAAAACCATCGTTCAGCGGTGGCAGTTGTTGCTGGGATGGTCAAGAAGATTATGCAAGCAGTATAAACATCTGAAATTGTGATATCAATGAACTATTCAATTCCATTACAAGAAAATTTGCCAGCTCTTTGATTGTTTTTATTTGACTTATTTTTGAATTGAACGCAGCTTTCATTAACATCAACTGTGTAGGAAATAATGGGGATATGTGATTTGGAATCTTTTGAACGAATTTTTCTGCCTCTACTCTTATTTCGAATTCACTTGAAGTAGCAATGAATTGAGGTTGTACAACTTTATACGCATCCAGAACCATAGTCCTTCCTTCAAATCTGTGTTTTAACTGTGAGCAAATCGTATCAACCATTGAAACCTTGAACAATTTTTCAGGATCAGTGAGTCTTTCATCTTCGCAGAGCTCATCAAAATATTCACAAAAATCTTGTTTTATATTGTGTATTGTGTATCAGCTGTTTCCTCAGCAGCATCGATTCTATCTACGATTGCGAGAATTAGATTTGCTTGAGAAACGCAGCAACGAGAAAAGTTGAAGACACCGGCACATACTTCCGCATGTAAAAAATATAATTTCTACCGTATTTGCAGCGTTGGTTTATATATATCTGTGGTTTATAGGAAGAACAGCTTAAGTCCACTTTGCCATAAGGCTCAAAATCGCATCAGAATATCATGTAAAATGAGCCTTACGCAAAGTGGACTTAAAGCTGTTCTTCCTATGAACCACAGATATATTACCGAACTTAAGTTTATTACAAATACATTGACTTTTTCGTTCATGAGAGCGTACTCTCACATAAATTGTGCGCGTGTTACTAGTTGTGGGTCCCTCTACTTCCTAACAGGTTTTAATATAATCTGCGAGCACGGTTCTCGAGTCTCCAGTCGTTCGTATATAAGTGGAATTTCATTGTGTACATTTACACGACTATATATTAAAGGGCTTAAAATCTTTCAATAATTAGATAATTTTCAGACACTGATAGTAGCTCATTCGGCACATTCGAAACGTCGATTTTCGCTCATCCACAGTTCAAAATCCAAAGCGAAGCCGAGAATTTTTAGTGGATGGTCAAGTCGACGTTTAGTATGTGTAGAATACGGTATTTTACTCAATTTATATCCTAGACGTCCATCCCGATATCTGATTTTGGATTAGAATTTGAATAAAATAAATAAAAATAAAAATTTTCCCATAATTTAGTGTATACATTTTTCGGTGAAACTTTTGCGACTCGGGGGTTTGGGGGCCCCTCGGAGCTGGGGGCCCTGGTGCACCGCACCGCTTGCACCAGTCTCGGAACGGCCCTGGAGGAACCGTGTGTAGAGGTCAACGAAAATGGGGAAAGGAATGGCTAGAGCGATTCTTTTGCATGCGGTTCAAGCAGCTCACTACTTCCGGTCGCTGCGGCCAAGTTCTCTCTGGGTATCCAGTGAACATCCGTTTAGTGGTAAGCTAATGTGAGAAGGCAACAACCTGGCTAGGCGACTCTGGCATACTCGTTTTAAGAGCTAGCTGGGGGATCGAGCGGATCGCTGTATAAATAAAGTGCAAATAATATTTCCACCACCGCTGAGCAGGTTATGCGGTGGGATTGGGACCCGGGCCACGTCAAACCACACTTCAATGAAAAGCAACAACAAGCCCCGGATATGAAGACTACCCTTAACTGATGACGACCATAACAAACTTTTAAAGGACAATGATTTGAGTGCATGCACCTGGAGCGTCCGTTCTCAAAATGGGATTCGTGCAGATGCCCGGCTGGTTGATGTCCTCGTGAAAGCAAAATTCCAAGAAACACGTTGGACGAAGCAAGGAAGAAGGAAGATTAAAAATTGTGACATCTATTGAAGTGGCCATACAAATAAGCGATAGATTTAAGGACCTCTACGTGATTTGGCGACGGGGAGTACCGAGGAAGATTCGATGATGAGCTGCAGGAGGTTTGCGCAGACATCGGCCAGCGAATTAAAACGCAGCGGTATCGCTAGGCCATGTTATGCGATTAAAAGATGACGCTCCGGCGAAGAACCCGCCTATGGAAGCAGAGGAAGAGGATAGCCCGCACTCCGCTGTAAAGACCAGGTGAAAAACGATTTAAACTCCCTTGGTGTGACCAACTGGCGCCAGTTGGCAGAGCAGAGAAAAGCGACTGGCGCCCACTTAAGCAAATAATACTAAGTTTGTTGCGAATCCCAAGTAGATTATTCGAATATTAACAAGTAAGGAAGGTTAAGTTCGGGTGTAACCGAACATTACATACTCAGTTGAGAGCTATGGTGACAACATAAGGGAAAATAACCATGTAGGAAAATGAACCGAGGGAAACCCTGGAATGTGTTTGTATGACATGTGTATCAAATGAAAGGCATTAAAGAGTATTTTATGAGGGAGTGGGCCATAGTTCTATAGGTGGACGCCATTTAGGGATATAGCCATAAAGGTGGATCAGGGTTGACTCTAGAATGCGTTTGTACGATATGGGTATCAAATGAAAGGTATTAATGAGTATTTTAAAAGGGCGTGGACCTAAGTTCTATAGATGAACGCCTTTTCGAGATATCGCCGTAAAGATGGACCAGGGGTGACTCTAGAATGCGTTTGTACGATATGGGTATCAAATGAAAGGTGTTAATGAGCATTTTAAAAGGGAGTGGGCCTTCGTTTTATAGGTGTTCGCCTTTTCGAGATATCGCCATAAAGGTGGACCAGGGGTGACTTTAGAATTTGTTTGTATGATATGGGTATCAAATGAAAGGTGTTAATGATTATTTTAAAAGGGCGTGGGGCTTAGTTCTATAGGTGGACCCCTTTTCGAGATATCGCCATAAAGGTGGACCAGGGGTGACTCTAGAATTCGTTTGTGCAATATGGGTATCAAACGAAAGGGGTTAATGAGTATTTGAAGAGGGAGTGGGCCTTAGTTCTATAGGTGGACGCCTTTTCGAGATATCGCCATAAAGATGGACCAGGTGTGACTCTAGAATGCGTTTGTACGATATGGGTATCAAATGAAAGGTGTTAATGAGTATTTTAAAAGGGAGTAATCCTTAGTTCCATAGGTGGACGCCGTTTCGAGATATCGCCATAAAGGTGGGCCAGGGGTGACTCTAGAATTCGTTTGTGCAATATGGGTATCAAACGAAAGGAGTTAATGAGTATTTTAAGAGGGAGTGGGCCTTTCTGGACCAGGGGTGACTCTAGACTTTGTTTGTACGATATGGGTATCAAATGAAAGATGTTAATGAGTATTTTTAAAAGGGAGTGGGCCTTCGTTCTATAGGTGTTCGCCTTTTCGAAATATCGCCATAAAGGTGGACCAGGGGTGACTCTAGAATGAGTTTGTACGATATGGGTATCAAATTAAAGGTATTAATGAGAGTTTTAAAAGGGAGTGGTAGTAGTTGTATATGTGAAGGCGTTTTCCAGATATCGACCAAAATGTGGACCAGGGTGACCCAGAACATCATCTGTTGGATACCGCTAATTTATTTATATATGTAATACCTGCCAAGATTTTAAGGGTTTTTTATTTCGCCCTGCAGAACTTTTTCATTTTCTTCTACTTAATATGGTAGGTGTCACAACCATTTTATAAAGTTTTTTCTAAAGTTATATTTCGCGTCAATAAAGCAATCCAATTACCTTACCATATTTCATCCCTTTTTTCGTATTTGGTATAGAATTATGGCATTTTTTTCATTTTTGTAATTTTCGATATCGAAAAAGTGGGCGTGGTCATAGTCGGATTTCGTTCATTTTTCATGCCAAGATAAAGTGAGTTCAGATAAGTACGTGAACTGAGTTTAGTAAAGATATATCGATTTTTGCTCAAGTTATCGTGTTAACGGCAATGCGGAAGGACAGACGGACGACTGTCTATAAAAACTGGACGTGACATCAACCGATTTCGCCCATTTTCACAGAAAACAGTTAACGCCATAAAATCTATGCCCCTACCAAATTTCAAAAGGATTGGTTAATTTTTGTTCGACTTATGGCGTTAAAAGTATCCTAGACAAATCAAATGAAAAAGGGCGGAGCCACGCCCATTTTTAAATTTTCTTTTATTTTTGTATTTTGTTGCACCATATCATTACTGGAGTTGAATCTTGACATAATTTACTTATATACTGTAAAGATATTAAATTTTTTGTTAAAATTTTACTTTAAAAAAAATTTTTTTTTTAAAAGTGGGCGTGGTCCTTCTCCGATTTTGCTAATTTTTATTAAGCGTACATATAGTAATAAGAGTAACGTTCCTGCCAAATTTCATCATGATATCTTCAACGACTGCCAAATTACAGCTTGCAAAAGTTTTAAATTACCTTCTTTTAAAAGTGGGCGGTGCTACGCCCATTGTCCATGATTTTACTAATTTTCTATTTTGCGTCATAAGTTCAACTCATCTACCAAGTTTCGTCGCTTTATCGGTCTTTTGTAATGAATTATCGCACTTTTTCGGTTTTTTGAAATTTTCGATATCGAAAAAGTGGGCGCGGTTATAGTCCGATATCGTTCATTTTAAATAGAGATCTGAGATGAGTGCTCAGGAACCTACATATCAAATTTCATCAAGATACCTCAAAATTTACTCAAGTTATCGTGTTAACGGACGGACGGACGGACGGACGGACGGACGGACATGGCTCAATCAAATATATTTTTCGATCCTGATTATTTTGATATATGGAAGTCTATATCTATCTCGATTCCTTTATATATGTACAACCAACCGTTATCCAATCAAACTTAATATACTCTGTGAGCTCTGCTCAACTGAGTATAAAAATGGGATAAGACTATTCCTCAGCTCTATTAATGATAGGTATTAAGTCTTCAGCACAGCTTACTTGTTTTTCTTCAATTGATCTAACCTACTTGCTTTATTGCCGTTTCCGTCCCCTGCACCCTTCCCGCCCAACTAGCCTTTTGTACTCATCTGGCGTTAATTTCACGTTATGGGCCATGTAACAGGATGATAGGATAGGGGCGGTTTTGGTTTTCTTCTCTGTTGCAACCATCACTAGGGCTTCAGTGCTCAAGTTAGATAGCATAAAAGAGTATAGGTGTTTCCGCGTCATGACTGCAGATCTAACCCTGCTTTCAGTCTGCGTAATAAGTCCGCACACCCTGAATCCAGAAACCCTTTATACAGATGAGGGTCATGGCTCCTGTCGCAGCGCTACATCAAAGGATCCCTTCTCAAGAGTCAGCAGAAGCTCGACGCCACTTTACTGTTTTGGAGGTTTATCTGTAAGACTCACAGTAGCATTGAGCGCACTCTCTCCACAACTGTGCTCAGGCAAATAATTTTTGGCGCTGCATTTAACTTCGGGAGGTCTGTTTTTACCGCCTCCGCTCGGAGCGTCTCATGGTTGTTTGTATAACTAGCAGCATGCTTGAGCTATTTGTCCACTACCAGCAATTGCGGCACCCTCGCCGTTTCACAATAGGTTATCGAAGTCCCTTTCATACTGTGTTTATTGTTAAGACTAACAGCACCAATGAGCTGATTGTCCGAGTGCCTTGTTTCATCGACAATCTACGAAAATTTGTTTGCCCTTAGATCCGATACTATTATTTTTAGTAATTTCTTGCCTAAATTATCTCCTACTTAACTTGCCTTTATTCTGTCAATTTTTAATGTTAAGCAATTTATGGAAAAAAATGGCTAGCAAATATGGTAAGTGTGTCCTATACGTTGCTTGGGGCAGCCACTTTAACCTAACCCAACCTACCTAGGTAGGGTTTTTACCTATAAAAAAAAAAAATTTAAAATAACAAAATGCGCGATTAACTCCGCAGAGATTTTACGCCGAGCTTCTCTTCAGATTTGCGTCGTGCTCATTTTAATTTTTCCTACAAATTGGCGGGACGGTACCTACATGTTTTACGCCCACTCCGAACAGCATCTGCAAGGCACACGAGTTTTCACTGATAAACTTTTCATGGCAGAAATACACTCGAAGTGCTTGCCAAATAACTGGCGAAGAGGAAACCATGTTTAGAAAAACTTTCTTCTAATCGAAAAAACTTGTTGCTTAACCCAGGATCTTCGGTGTAGTGGCTGAGCACACTACCACCACGTTAGGGCGGTCGAAGCAGCAGTAATCGCAGCTACTTGCCTAAAAAGGACCAAACTTGAAAAAAAGAAACCAGCGAACCAAACGGTGCTGAAAAGGGACATTTTTGGTCAAAATGGAACATATTGGTAACCGTTTTAATTATATTAAATTTTTTGTTGCGTCAAGAAATTAAATAAATAGAACACAATATTGTAGGCAACTTTTTCGAATAAATCATTTATCAGTTGTCTATTTTAATTGCTTCAAGCATAATAAACTTGCAAAAGTCCATTAAAGTTGTATTCAAATTGAAGGCTATTCGGTTTACAACTGTAATACACTATGTATGCATACCTGTACATATGTTAGGTTGACGATTAGCATTTTTAGATAGATTAGTTCTTTTTCCTGTGCTAATTCAATGTCGACAAGTGAAGTCATATTTGTATAGAAAACAAATTTCTAAGACTGTATTAGGTTAGGTTGAAGTGGCTCACATAGACTGAATGAGTCCGTAGTGTTACCAGAAGTTTATTTTAACGACCAAACTAAAAAACCCTATCAAAAACCGATGATGGCACAACGCCGAAGCCGGTCTGTCTCGAAACCAAATTTGACAAGGGATGACGGAAAATCGTTCCAATATACATCATTTATCCACCCTGTCGGAAAATCAACAAAGCAAAATAAGTAAAATTTTCTAATTTTTCGAAGTTAGCATTCGAAACATAGTTATTGGCTTTCGAAGTTCGATATTGGAGCAATAATAATATATTTCTTTATTTGCTGTATTTAAAAAATTAAAAAAGTAAATATTGTTGCGAATTTCTAGAATTCTATATTATTCTGCACATTTTGCGCTCGAATCACTGAACTGTCGAATAAGTACACGCAAATATTCTGTATATAAAGTGCTCTTTGCTAACAACACTACTATGGTAGCATCCCTTTACAATTTCATTTATAGCATGTTAAAATTAAACTAATTGAATATTGAATATTCCTTTGATTCTTCATACTCTCATTTAGCTCGCCATTATTTTTTTCCAAAGTCTAAACTTTTTGCGAAGAAACTTCTTGAATAGTTGCTTATTTATTTCTAGCTTCTATATCTCATATTGGCTTTGGCTATATACATACTTGTATATCTGTAGTTTATGTAATGTCACATGCGTTTTTTATTGCTGTGTACATGCAAAGATTATCGAAAAATAAAGATCGTGTGAAGCAAGCTTCACAAAACTTCTAGTAGATCACATTCACCACTTACCACAGCAGAATTTGTTAACTACCACTGTCTGTATTTGTTATTTAATAATTATTTGTACACTTTTTATTCAGGTAATGTGTTCAGAATTTTAACTTTCACTCTATAAAACTCCAATCAGTGTATTTCTGTGCTTAAATTATGTTAAAAATTGTGTTAAAGTTTTTGGTGTGGTGAAAGTGCCTACAAAATCTTTACTTTTCGATAATCTTTGGTACATGTGTGTAAAATATCGTCTGCGCTCTTTGTTAGCGTGTACATCTGTGCGTGCTCTCGAGTGCGCTCTCTTTTTACTGTGTACATGTGTACTGTAACATTGTTGTTGTGGTTGTGCAGCATGGTCAGCCCCCTATTCTCATTCGAACAGTATTTTTATTGTTAAGTGTATCGTTTTCCACCTGATCTTCCAACGGCGTGGGATAAAAATACTTCCTTAGCCAGGGCATCATCTTAGATTCGCATAACATGACCTAGCCAGCATAGCCGCTGTGGTTCAATTCGCTGGACTATGTTGATGTCTGCGTAAAGCTCATCATGAAATTTGCTTCGCTGCTCACCGTCGCCAACGCGTAGAGGTCCGTAAATCTTTCGAAGAGCTTTCTCTTGATGCTTTTGCATCATATAGCAGGACGGGTACGATAAGCGAGTTGTCGAGCATGATTTTCGTTTGTCGAGAAAGGGCTTTATACTTTTCAGTTGCCTACCTAGGCCAAAGTAGTGTTTTTTGGTAAGAGTGATTTTACGCTGGAATTTAAAGCTAATGTTGTTGTTTGGTTTATTGCTGGTTCCCAAACGAAGAATTTTACTATTTCGAAATTATGGCTGCAAACAGTCGCGTGGCTGTCAAAGCGTAATTGCACTGACTCTTTGCTTCATGACAGCATGTACTTCGCTATGCCCTCATTCATCATCAAGCCTATCTTTTCCGCTTCTTTTTCAGTTTGGAGGCAGCAGAACTTACGGCGCCGGTGTTCAGGCCGATGATATGAATGGTGCTAGCATACACCAGTAATTGGAAATTTTTATAAAATATGGCTCCATAGCGTTTAAGTTCTGCAGATAGTCGTAAAAGGCGTCTTAAATACCCGAATGACTTATGAAAGACGGTTTATGGTTGTGTTCCATTTAATCATTCTCGAGATGATCGAGCATGAAATTTAATGGTGCATGTTACCGAAACGTACCGGATCTCTATACGGCAAAGGACAATCAATTTCGATAACCCTCTGTCTTAAACCTCGTTTAGTTTCGAACGGCTCAGGGAGGTTTTTGCTCAAAGTCATTTTGCACAGCCGGATAATGTAAAGAAAGTGAAACAACACCTTTTAGTCGTTTAAGTTTTTTGTTTTTATTTTAACAAGACAAATGTTTCAGTTGAAAACTAGCAACTGAAGAAGACACCACGCGAGTGTTGAAACATTTGTCTTGTTAAAATAAAAACAAAAAACTTAAACGACTAAAAGGTGTTGTTTCACTTTCTTTACAGTGTCGAAAGTCGTTTAGCACTCAAAAATAATTTAATTAAATTAAATTAAATAATTAACAGCCGGATAAGTTTTGTAGGAAAACCAAATTCAGACATAGCGGCATATAGGCGAGGTAATGTGTGTCAATTCTTTTTTCGCGCGTTTTTTTTCAAGATTTGGCGCATTGTAAAATCTGGTCAGAGTAGATTTACTAGATCTGAAGTCACACCGATAAGATCCAATCAGCCGATTCACAGTGGGCTTAAATTTTTCGCTCAATACATTTGACAGGAATTTATATTTATATATTGCAGGATCCTTCTTCTTGTGGACTGGGTAAAGGACATTTAGATTCAAATCGCCAGGCCTGCACTCACCCGACCATATTTTGCAAAGAAGCTGATGCAAGCGCCTTACCAACTCCTCGCTGCCGTACTTGAAAAGCTGGCTATTCATAAGCGCCCACGGTCTGTATAGGGAAACTCAAGTCACTATGAGGCACCACTAAACATTAAAATAAAAAGCTGAATAAATCTTTTTGGATGTCCTGAACAATATTTTCACTATTCCAAAAGGAAAACAAAGAAAATGGTTTGGACACGCCCCAATATGTATATTAACCTGGGACGATTTTTATGGACGAAAGTTAACCGATATTGTGCCATCGATTTTTCGATAGGATTCGGGCTCAGGAAAAAAAAAGTTCCAAAAAAATAATTTTCGAGCCTGCGTAAAAAAAATGGCGAAAGGGTACATTTTTCGACCAAAACACTTCCCAAAACCCAAAAAATATTTGTTTTTTCAAAAAAACTGTTGTAAAAACGTTGGCGATAACAGTTTTTTGAAAAAAAAAATATATATTTTTTGGGTTTTGGGGAGTGGTTTGATCGAAAAATTGACCCTTTCGGCATTTTTTTTCGCAGGCTCGAAAATTATTTTTTTGGGTATGTGTAGTGGAACTTTTTTTCCTGAGCCCAAATTCTATAGAAAAATCGATGGCGCGATATCGGTTAATAAATCGACCCAGTCTAATGTATATACTGCTCAGTTGCTTTCAAAAATTAAGGAATTACATAGGCAAGTATCTGAAATATTTAATGTAATTAACCAATGTATATTAAATGCAATAAAATCAAGAAATATATTTATGAATCAAAATCAACTTTCACAAAAGTTGTTGGCATATTATGCAGATTAGACGGTCTCACAATTTTTAATGCCTCTTTATGCAAAAGAGGATGTTAAAAAAGTTGCTCGACCACACCTTCAAAAAGTTAATGTAGCCTAGAGGTACAGACTATTTTGGTTAGGTTAAGTGGAAGTGGCTCCCTGAAGGCATATCTAGGCCAGTTACATTTGGCCCGTTGTGATACCACGAGAGGAGAAAATTACCTTTTCTCTTCGAACCGTATTTAGGATATAATAATAGCTTCCAAGTCCCAGATTTCATACTCCACGATCTTTCGCAGATTATCCAGAAAGGAAGCTTCGAGAAAGCGCAGCCTTGCACCATTTAGCATCCTCTGCATCCCCTTTACAACTCCTGCAGCAACAACGATCAGGCGTTCCTAACCGTTCTGCATGCAAGCATTGGAGCATCATGCACCTCTGTATGCTCAGCACGCGCCTCTGACCGTGAGCAGTCATGACCGTTCGGTACCATATGGCGGCACCAAAAGTAGCACATGCTACGAATAGGCCACGATATATTGTATGAACGGCACGGCGGCTCAGGCCCCAGTCACTCCGAATGATACGTCGTAACTGCCCCGAAACATTCTGCATCTCTTCCCTGACAGCATCCAAGTGTGGTAGGAAGTTCATTCGCTCACCCATTGTCAGCCCCAGGTATTTGACTTTCGTCGCATATCTGATGCTGACCCCGCCGATGCGGACGACCGGTGGGCGATTCTGTGACAATCTGCCCTTCAGCAGCATCATCACATTTTTGTCCACCGAAATCTCTACGCCAACATGGGCGCCCCAGCCAGCCACTATTTGACATAGGGACTCGCTGGTAGGCTCAATGCTGGCACGAGAATCCCCCTCTACTAATAAGAGGAGGTCATCCGCATAGGCGCAGAGTTTGCAAAGATGCTCGAGATGCCTTAACAGGGAGTCCATCATCATGTTCCATATATATGGACCACAGATGGATCCCTGCGGACAACTTCGAACCACCTTCCTTTCTACGCTTTCGCAGGCACCAACGATAGTAGCTCGTCTGTCCGAGAAATAGATCTTCCACAAAGCAATTTCTGGGCAGCCGAGCTCCACTAACCGCTCGATAACCCTATCCCAGCGCAGGAAGTCAAACGCCCCCCTGAAGTCAATAAATATGCCTAAGACATATTTATTGGAGCTTCTCTCTACACAGTATTGGACATGCATCCAGGCGTCTTCAATGCTGCGTCCTTTCCTGAACCCAAACTGTCTATCCGACTGATTACCCCCAAATAGCTCCTGAAGACGCTCAACCATAACCCTCTCCAGCACTTTACCAAGCACTGGAAGAAGGCTGATACTTCGGTAAGACCGAGGATCAGATCTTATTTTGTCAGGCGACTTCAAGAGAACGACAACCCTAGCATAGCAGCGCTTCCCAAGGCAGTCGGTTCTATGTACCGGAGCGACTCGGGATTTTTCCCGACCAAGGACTGTCATTTCAGTGTGACCCCATTTAATTTGTTTCATCCCTCCCACAAATTGTCATCCTCCCAGCAGCTCCTTGCAGCAGGACTGCTACATATTCTCTTACTCCGGGAAGGTATCGAACCCAATCCGGGTCCGTCTCCTCACCCCGGTCCTGAGAAATGGTTTTGCTGCATTTGCCAGAAAAGAATCTTTTTAGGACGGTCATACTCTGTTCAGTGTGTCTCGTGCAAGGGATGGTTGCATCGGACAGGTTGTTCTGGGCTTGATCCCAAAACCCGACGTCCACGTAACTTTTATAAATCTTTTGTGGCTCCTTGCTGCTCACGCCCAAGGGCGTCCCGTAGTCTACGCCTAAGCGTATCCCCACTACCTTCCAGCAGCTTCGCTGCTCAGCAAGCCACAACAAGTACCCGCTGCTGCTCGCGCCCCACGGCGCCAACAACTCAAACAGCTGATACCACTCATAACTACTACCTTCGTAGTAGAGCTGGTAGCAATGCTGAGCATCAGCCCCTGCCCCCGTCTTCTTCTCCTGCCCTCTTTTCTGGCAGCAATCGTGCAGGTCAGGGAAACAGACTCTTAGTCCCTGCCTCCGTTTGCACCGTCTGCCAGCACAGAATATATAGGTTTGCGACATCCGCTCAATGCAACTCCTGCCTTGGTATAGTGTTAACTACTTTGTACTCTTTACTTTAATTTTTAAAATAATTTTAATTGAGTTTTCATGTTAACTTAAAATTTTGAATAACTTCAAAAAAAGAAAATTCTAATTAGTTTGAAAATATCTAAACTCAAAAATAAACAAAAATAAATTTTATATTACAAACAAAAATAAAAGTTTTTTAAAATATCAACTTGAATGTTGATATATTGGCGATCCTACCAACGATCCTGCGCAAATATTTTATTTCATTAATGACTGTAATGATTACGAAAATTTCCATTCGCTAATTTTTAATTAAAATGCATTTATTATCTAAATCTATATCTGTCCGTGCTTGTATATATAATACCTCGTGCTTGTGATAAATGATTTTTGAACAAAAAATTATGCAAATTTAAAAGTAACTACTCCGTCATATTTACAACGATTTAAATAGTTGTGCGAAACAGACTAAACGAACAGCCATCAGTTTGTTTACTTAAAATCCAATTTGGAAATACATTCGCCATCAACAAAAAATTATGAATTTAGTGATTATAATACGAAGCTATAATTAACTTTAAAAATATTTCGTTTTGAAAGTGCTTAAAACATTTACTATTGTGAAAATAAGTGAAAGTCCATAGACATTCGTAGATGGACTGTGTGGAAACACCCGAAAACGGAAATCAAATTTTAGCAGATTTGATGAACAAAATAGTTTAACCAATTGTTAAAACTTTTAAAGAAACAATAAAAAAATTAAAAAGTTAAATCATAGTACCATAATTGTAAATCGCACATCGATTTAAAAAAAAAAAATGAAACTTAAATATACTTCAATTAATAAACAATATTTTGTGCAAATTGCATATAACAGTCGCTGTAAATTCTATATACGAAACAAAAACAAAAAATAAGTGCGGACAATCAAATAAAACATAAAGTACTTATAGCAGAAATTTACTAGTAGACATGCTATAAATTTTATGCAACATAAATAAAAATAAAATTTTTCTACGAATCGTTAATTAATAAAGAACTCTAAAAAACAATATACTACGCTTAAAACAATAGTTAAGTTTTCCACTTCACTACAACAAGAGCTATTACAACAATTTTACGCAAAATACACTCAAGAACGGATTTAAAGTATAAGACATCACGATGAAAATGATGAGATTCATAAAGGAAACAACAAAGCCATTGCATAAACAGCAACAACAATGAATTTAATTGTTATCACGCCCAAAAAACGCCATTTATTCCCTCAAAATCTCTACAATCATCAATCAAATACTTATTAATTTGAATATTTTTTTTACTAATTTAATTTTATGTAAGTATAATTTTTATTTTAATATCATATTACAAATTTTCCAATTATAATTTAAATTAAAATTTTAAACCTTTTAAACTTTTAAATTTATTTTAAGATTATTTTTATATTTTAACAATTTTAATATAGTTATTTAAATTTACTTATTTTTTATATAAAATTAAATATTTTATTTAAATTGTTAACTCCCTTTCCAAAAAAAAATCTTAAATATTTTCTTATTTTCTAATTTTTCATTTAAATTTCTTTTCATATGGTTCTACGTTCACCAATACGAACTCGTAAATTTACAAATTCAGAAAATCAAAATATCAACCATACAAATAACATCATGACTCACAATACAACTCAAAATTCTAACATTAATACAACACAAAACATCATCTCTAATATAACACAAGATACTTCAAGACAAGATAACTTTACAAATTTTTCTTCTACTAAATCTATTAAATTACCACAATTTTGGCAAGATTCTCCTGATGCCTGGTTTTTACTTGTTGAAGGACAATTTGAAATTAACAATATCAATGATGATAATTTAAAATTTCAAAATATTCTAATTACTCTTCAACGAGATACTATATCTAAAATTTTAGATGTTATTAACCCTCCTCCTCTTTTTAATAAATATGATACAATCAAAAAAATTCTATGTGAAAGATTTTCTCTTAGCGAAGAAAAACGATTAGAACAATTATTTTCAAAAACTGAACTTGGTGATCGTTCACCATCTGAATTATTCAGATTTATGAAATCACTTATAGGTTCTGCCTCCATAGTTAGCCAAGAATTACTCTTTAAATTGTGGATTCGTAAATTACCACAAGAAATACAAATTCATTTGACTTCCAATAATAATCAAAACAGAGATGAAATTATTATTTTAGCTGACAAACTTTTTGATTTAATCAATAAACCTCATTCTTCCAAATCTCCTGTAGTCTCAAGTATAAATAATAATATTTTAGAACAATGCGTTAAAAATTTAACTGAATTAACCACGGCTATTTATCAAAATTTAAATAAAATTTCGAATGATATTAATCAATTACAAATCCTTTCAAGATCTAAAGATAGAAATAGATCTAAATCTCGAAATTTTTCAGGATCAAGAAATTTTTCAAACAATCGTAATTTTAATTCACAAACAACTATTTGTTGGTATCACAAAAAATTTAAGAATAACGCTCTCAAATGTATACCCCCATGCAATTTTAATCAAAATCATAATTCAAATTACGAACAAAATTTAAACTGAAACGATCCATTATGACGGTGACGGATAATGGAACTATTATTAAACCTACTCGTCGCCTATTCATATTTGATAAATTCAATAAACTTAATTTTCTTATCGATACCGGTGCAGTTGTATCAGTTATTCCTTTTTCTAAATTTAAAATTTATAAAAGAAATTCGGATCTTACTTTGACTGCAGCAAACGGTTCTTCAATTGAAACTTTCGGTACAAAACTACTTAAAATTGATTTAGGTTTAAGAAGAGATTTTGAATTTCCATTCATTATTGCGAATATTGATACACCAATTTTAGGAGCAAACTTTTTAGAAAAATTCGGAATTATTGTCAATATTAAAAATAAAGAAATAATGGATTCTACTACAAAAATTAAAGTTACTGGATCTTCTGGATTTTCTGATATTTTCTCACTAAAAATTCCTATTGTCGAAAATAAGTTTTCAAAATTACTTAATGAATTTCCGTCTATTACCTGTGAACCAGATTATACTAAAAAAGTTAAACACCATACGGTTCACAGGATAGAAACAAAAGGTATTTTACCATTTTCGAAACCCAGACGTCTTGATCCAATCAAACTTAAAATTGCTAAAACTGAATTTGAATTTTTAGTTAAAACTGGTATATGCAGACCCTCAAATTCTCCTATTGCATCTCCACTTCATCTCGTTCCTAAAAAAGAACCAAATGATTGGAGACCTTGCGGAGACTATCGAAGACTTAATTTTATTACTACACCAGATCGGTATCCTTTACCACATATTCACGATTTAACAATTGATTTAAAAAACAAACAATTTTTTTCCAAAATTGATCTTGTGCGTGCTTACCACCAAATTCCAATGGCAGAAGAAGGCATTCATAAAACTGCAATAACTACCCCTTTTGGAATGTTTGAATTCGTAAGAATGCCTTTCGGTTTACGAAACAGTGCTCAAACTTTCCAACGCTTTATTAATGAAGTATTTTCTGATTTCGATTTTGTATTTACATACATTGATGACATTCTTATTACCAGTGATAATGAAGATCAACATATAAATCATTTAAAATCAGTTTTCAAAAGACTTGAAGAATATAATTTAAATATCAAACCTTCAAAATGTACTCTCGGTGTAAATAAATTAAATTTTTTAAGTTACGAAATTTCAGGCGAAGGTATTAAACCATCTTTCGATAGAATTGAAATCATAACAAATTTTGAAAAACCAATTTCTATAAATAAATTACAAAAATTTTTAGGTATGATAAATTACTATCACAGATATATTAAAATGTTAGCAACAGAACTTAGTCCTCTGCATGAAATGTTAACACATGCAATTAAAAACAAACTTAAACAATTAAATTGGACAAATGAAACCACAACAGCTTTCGAAAATGTTAAAAAACTTTTTGCCAAAAATACTTTACTTACACATTTCGACAAAAATGGTATTTTATCATTAGCAGTAGATGCATCAAATGTTGCTATTGGAGCAGTTCTTCAACAAACTAGCAATAATATACTAGAACCCTTAGCTTATTTTTCAAGAAAATTAACTACAACAGAAACTAAATATTCAACATTTGATCGTGAACTTTTGGCTAATTATAATTCAATTAAACATTTTAAACATTTTCTTGAAGGTAGAACTTTTACTATTTATACTGATCATAAACCTTTAATTCATGTTCTAAATTCTAAAGTAGATAGATCTCCTCGTCAACTACGTCACCTTGAATATATTGCTCAATTTACAAATGATATTCAATATATACGTGGAAAAGACAACATAGTTGCCGACACACTTTCCCGTATTCCAGAAATAAATGCAATTTCAACTCAAGATATAAATTTAGAAACTTTATATAAAGAACAACAAACTGATACATTTTTACAAAAAACCATTTCTGATCAAAATTCTAAAAATAATTTAAAGGAAATTCATATTCCAGTTATTAATTTAAATATATGGTGTGATGTTTCTCTACAACCTTTTCGACCTTATGTTCCACATTCTATGAGAAGAATTATATTTGACAAAATTCACTCATTATCTCATCCAAGTATAAGAACAACTAGAAAATTAATTCAAAATAAATATTATTGGCCAAACATGCGTAAAGAGATTAACGATTGGACTTCATCTTGCATCAATTGTCAAAAATCCAAAATTTCAAGATATACTAAATCTCCTATCCAAAAAATTCAAATACCATCAGGCCGTTTTGAACATATTCATATGGATATTGTTGGACCTCTTCCAGTTTCAAATGGAAATTGTTATATTTTAACAATTATTGACAGATTTTCACGTTGGCCTGAAGCTTATCCGCTTAAAGATATTTCAACAAATACTATAGTAAAAACTTTTATTCAAAATTATATACCACGATTTGGTATACCATTAAATATTACAGTAGATCAAGGTTCACAATTCACCTCAAAGTTTTTTACAGAATTAACTAAACTTTTAGGTTCTCATAAAATTCATACATCTCCTTACCATCCCCAAGCAAATGGCATGATAGAGAGATTTCATCGAACTTTAAAAGCAGCAATTATAGCATCAAACGACTCGGTTCATTGGTCTGACATTTTACCATTCATTCTACTTGGTTTACGAACTTCTATTAAAGAAGATTTAAAATGTTCATCTGCTGAACTTGTTTATGGCCAAACACTTAGAATACCTGGTGAATTAATTATTTCAAATAGTAATAAAGAACATGATTTTTCTAATGACGCTCTTCATAAAATAAGAGAATATTTTTCACTTGTTCGTTCTAAAGTTTTTCATCATAACAAAGAAAATGTTTTCGTTCCTAAACAATTAGAAAATTGTGAGTATGTTTTTGTTAAAGTTCTTCGTAAATCTAATTTAGAATCACCTTATGAAGGACCTTTTAAAGTTATATCTAAGAAACATAAAACATTTACAATTCAATACAATAATACTATTAAAAATATTTCAATTGATTTACTTAAACCAGCAAACATACTTATTAACACTAATTTAAATACAAATACATTAAGCAACAAAAAACAAAAAAAGGTTACATTTAATATTAATTAATAATTTGTTTGTTTCAAATTTTCTTGGAGGGGGAGTAAATATAGTGTTAACTACTTTGTACTCTTTACTTTAATTTTTAAAATAATTTTAATTGAGTTTTCATGTTAACTTAAAATTTTGAATAACTTCAAAAAAAGAAAATTCTAATTAGTTTGAAAATATCTAAACTCAAAAATAAACAAAAATAAATTTTATATTACAAACAAAAATAAAAGTTTTTTAAAATATCAACTTGAATGTTGATATACTTGGGTGGTGCCACTTTCCTAGATGTTCTGGTCTCCGCGACGGCAACCCCTCGACGGGTTTCATCGCGCCATGTTGCCAGGTCGCAAACCCAAATCATCCGGGTACCCCAATGCTTGCCCAAGGGCGCCCAGTCCCAAGGCCACAACAGCAATTGCGTCCTGGCCTTCCACAACCTAGGCGTAGTCACCCCTCACTTACCCCTAGAGTGGCGGCGTCACCCCTCATGCACTTCAGAATTCTGCAGTTCAACTGTAATGGACTAACTGGGAAGATTACGGAGATAGTCGATTTCATGAAGCGGCACAACATCCGCATTGCTGCGATTCAAGAGACTAAACTCACAGCAAGATCTGCATTGCAGACCTGCTCTGGTTATAATGTCCACAGGAAAGACCGCGAGAGCGGAAATGGAGGCGGCCTCGCGTTTATTATACACCACTCTGTGCAATATCATATATTTGATCCTGGCATCGACCGCAGTGACAATGTCTTAGAACGTCAAGGCCTATCTGTCCGATCAGGCGATGCAAATCTAGAAATCATCAACATCTACATCCCTCCTGTCACCTGTTGCCCCAGTGGATACCGCCCTAATATCGAGGCCTTACTCACTGGCAACAATCGCATTATCTTAGGCGATTTCAATGCCCATCACGACCTATGGCATTCAAACTTGCGGGCGGACAGTAGGGTTGAGATGTTGGCGGATCGAATAGACGAAACGACGTTCTGCACAATTAACGGAGACGCCCCCACTCGTATGGTAGGAAGCTGTCGAGCGTACCGCCGACTTCATCGTCACCGAAAAACGCACTTTCATAAACTTCAAAAAAGGAAAGTGGGAAGAATATAAATCTGCAACAGACAGAAGCTTTGCTGCCCTCCCTATCCCGACTGATGCCCGCCAAGGGGAGCGTGCCTTCCGTAAGGTCATTGAATCCGCCTCGGCACATTTCATTCCCGCCGGGAGAATTCCCGAAATCCGGCCCCACTTCCCGGCGGAGGCCGCGAGCTTAGCGAGGGAACGCGACCTTATAAGACAGCTTGATCCAGGCGACCCCCAAATAAGGGATATAAACCAACGCATCAGATTGCTTGTGGACGAACACAAGCGGGCGAAATGGGAAGAACACCTAAGAGGTTGTAACCTCTCTACAGGTGTAGGTAAACTTTGGTCCATCGTAAAGTCCCTATCGAATCCGACTAAGCACAAAGACAAAGTTTCCATCGCCTTTGGCGATAAGGTGCTGTCGGATGCGAAAAAATGCGCGAGCGCTTTCTGCCGACAATATATAATGCATCCTACGGTCGACAAAGATAGACGGAGAGCCAATAGACGTGCACATAAACACAAACTCAGCGCGTCACCAATTACCATCACCGCTAGAGAGGTTGAGGACGCCATTGGTCGCGCTAAACCATCCAAAGCAGTGGGCCCAGACGGCATAGCCATGCCGATGCTTAAAAACCTAGGGAAAGAGGGTTTCAAATATTTAGCGCATGTCTTCAACCTGTCTCTTTCCACCTTTGTCATACCCGAGAAATGGAAAATGGCCAAGGTGGTCTCGCTACTAAAGCCTGAGAAACCAGCCAACGTAGGTGAGTCATATCGTCCGATATCTCTCCTATCGCCAGTGGCAAAGACGCTTGAAGTCATTTTGCTCCCTCATTTCCAAGCACATTTGCAGCTAGCCCCTCATCAGCATGGCTTCAGAAAACTCCATAGCACTACCTCCGCGCTAAATGTCATTAGCACCCAGATAAATTGCGGTTTGAATCAATATCCCCACCATAGAACAGTACTCGTAGCGTTAGACCTATCAAAAGCTTTTGATACGGTCAACCATGGCTCGTTACTGGAAGACCTGGAAGGGTCTACCCTTCCCCCATGTCTTAAAAGGTGGACCGCAAATTATCTGGGTGGTCGGCAGGCATCGGTGCAATTCAGAAACGAAACATCAAAACAAAGGAGAATTAAACAAGGGGTGCCACAGGGTGGTGTCCTATCCCCGCTTTTGTTTAATTTCTACATATCTAAGCTACCTTCACCACCGGAAGGAGTCACAATCGTTTCCTACGCCGATGACTGCACAATAATGGCCACAGGCCCAGGCCCAAAGATCGATGAGCTATGCAATAAAATAAACGGCTATCTCCCTGATCTCTCCAGTTTTTTCGCCTCGCGAAACCTGTCATTGTCACCGACTAAATCTTCCGCGACCTTATTTACAACATGGACGCCCCAAATGTCGACCATATTGAACATCCACGTCGATGGCACTACGCTACCGACTGTCCTACACCCCAAAATCTTGGGTGTGACGTTTGATCAGGATCTACATTTTGGTGCGCACACAACCGCAATTGTTCCAAGAATTCAGAGCAGTAATAAAATCCTCAAATCCCTTGCTGGCAGTACCTGGGGAAAAGATAAAGAAACGCTTTTGACCACATACAAAGCAATTAGCCAGCCGATTACGTGCTACGCGTCACCCATATGGTCGCCAAGCCTAAAAACCACCCACTGGAAGAAACTACAGGCCTGCCAAAATACTGCTCTCAGAATCGCCACGGGCTGTCTTCTTATGTCCCCAGAACACCATCTGCATAATGAGGCGAGAATACTCCCCATCAGGGAGAGAAATGAGATGCTGACCAAACAGTTTCTGTTGAATACCCAGAAACCTGGGCATCCCAACAGACATCTGATTGACGAACCAGCACCGCCTAGGGGCCTAAGGAGTCATCTCCGTAAGCATTTTGAGGAAATACGGCACCTGAGAACCCAGCCGTATGAAGCGGAAAAACACAAGCAGGTCCTTGGTGAACTCCATAGACAGGCGTCGGACCTTTATGTCGGGAATTGCCCGGTGAATCCAGTACTTGAAGAAAAATATCCAGAACTCGCAGAAGAGGAACGCATACTCCCCAGGGAAACGCGTGTCACTCTTGCTCAACTTCGTTCTGGATACTGTAACAGGTTAAACTCTTACCTATCCAGAATCAACCCCGACATACAAAATGTATGCCCTGCTTGCAATGTGTCCCCACATGACACCAACCATCTCTTTAATTGTAATGTGGAACCAACGCCTCTAACACCCCTTTCCTTATGGTCCACCCCTGTTGAAACGGCAAGTTTCCTTGGACTCCCGTTAGAGGATATTGATGACAATTTGTGATCGGTCGCGGCTATTAGGTGGGGCGAGCATTGCTACAACAACAACAACAACAACCCTAGCAGCTTTCCACTCACGTGGGAAGTAACCCTCCCATATGCATTTATCATAAACGGCTTCCAAGTATTCCGGAATAAACTTCTACAAACACTTGCACAATTATCCGTTTATCCCATCCAAACCCGGAGACCGTAAAAAGAAATTCATTTAGCCATGTCCGCCCGTCCGCCTGTCCGTCCGTTCGTAAACACGATCACTTGAGTAAATTTATGTATCTTACTGAAATGTGGAATGTAGGTTCCTGCGCACTCATCTCAGATCGCTATTTAAAATGAACGATATCGGACTATAACCACGCCCACTTTTTCGATATCGAAAATTTCGAAAAACCGAAAAAGTGCGATAATTCATTACCAAAGACGGATAAAGCGATGAAACTTGGTAGGTGAGTTGAACTTATGACGCAGAATAGAAAACTAGTAAAATTTTGGACAATGGGCGTGGCACCGCCCACTTTTAAAAGAAGATAATTTAAAAGTTTTGCAAGTTGTAATTTGGCAGTCGTTGCAGATATCATGATGAAATTTGGCAGAAACGTTACTCCTATTACTATATGGATGCTTATTAAAAATTAGCAAAATCGGAGAACGACCACTTTAAAAAAAAATTTTTTTTAGTCGAATTTTAAGAAAAAATTTGATATCTTTACAGTATATAAGTAAATTATGTCACCATTCAATTCCTGTAACGATATGCTGGAACAAAATACAAAAATAAAAGAAAGTTTCAAAATGGGCATGGCTCCGCCCTTTTTCATTGAATTTGTCTAGAATACTTTTAATGCAATAAGTCGAACAACAATTTGTGAAATTTTGTAAGAGCATAGCTTCTATGACGATAACTGTTTTCTGTGAAAATGGGCAATATCGGTTGAAGCCACGCCAATTGATGCTTCCGACTGCCTTGGGATTGGATATTTTTCCCTGGGTACAATGGTTGATACCTCACTGAACTTGAGTTGTGTACTTACTACCCACTGTAAGCCTACATTTACTTAAAATTTTATGTGTGACTTGAAACGTCTCAGGACTACCCAAGCGGTTAGCATTCATAGGATGCGTCACTCACTCATTTTGTTGTCCTCTCATCAAACTTCCGGATTAGCTATCGAAAATTTGCAATCAAAATAAAATGTTTGCAATCAAGGCCCATTTGTATTAGATTAGATTATATAATTTATATTTAACCGTCAATTAATGCAGGCACAGGAATGTTTTCATTGTACAAATGCCCAAGTACAAATACATACATATGTATATATGTACGTAGTTATAGAAATTCTCTACTTAAATAACATATTTGAGTTGAAAGATAAGTAAGCAAGCTGAGCTTTAACAGTATATGTATAACCTTCGGCATTGACTAATATTTTCCTGTATATGCGTAAGTTTTAAGAAACATGCATATATACACTCATATGTATGTAATTACGTCAGTGATGCCCTCAAAAGCTTCGTAGAGCTTCGAAAAACTAATCAGCCTTCCTCTACATACATACATGTGATGTTTTTTAGCGGTTTTATTTAGCTTGACTTGACCGGCTGGCTGGTACGAATTTTGTAATTGAAATTTAAGTAACTTCCCGATAAGCTCCAAGCTTGAAACTTGGAATATAGTTCAGAACCCGATGACAATGCAATAATAGGAAAAAAACTCCGATAGGTGGAGCATGAATCGAAATATTTCAAAAAATCGTGTTTGTGATCCGATTTGGCTTATATTTGGAAACATAACACCTACAAGAATAAAAAGAGACCTATAAGGAAAAATCGGCGCTAGGTGGCGCAGGGATCGAGATATAAAAAAAAATCATATTTGTGGTCCGATTTGGCTCATATTTGGAAACATAATACATACAATAATAAAAAGAGATGTATGAAGAAAAATCGGCGCTAGGTAGCTCATATTTGGAACACAACGCATTCATGAATAGAAAGCGACCTATGAAAAAAAATCGCTTCTAGGTGGGGCAAGGATCGAGATGTTCCAAAAAATCGTATTTGTCGTCCGATTTGGTTTATATTTGGACCAAATATGACATATGTATAGTTCGGTAGAAGTGACATCAAAATATTTTGGAGTTCGAGGAGGAACAAGCATACGTGGCGCAGAGTCGAGTAAAGTCTTTGGAAGGAGTATGTATTGAGGACTGAGATTGTAACAAATTGTCAGGAAAGAGTCTTGTAATAATGTCATTAAATGAACTATAGAATGAGAAATAATAAGCAATTAAATGAAGGCTAAAAACTTGAAAACAAATTTTTTTTAAGTTAATTATTTTCTAGCTTTTAGTATTATTATTACTTCATGTAAATATTGTTTTCAATAAAACCGTTTAACTAAAAAAAATTTTTTTATTATTTATTTTGGCTTTTTTCAGAAATTTTTTAGCCTTTTTTCTGGAAAATTTTGGAAAATCTTTATAAATTGGTGTAGATTCCATTTCAAGAACATTGAATGCATTTCAGCAGATGTTAGAAAGTTTAGGAGCTTACGAAAAGACAACGCTAGCGTTATGGTAGGCAGAAATCTTGGCGTAGTAACTTTACTAAAAAAATCAACCTAATATCATTTTCGCTTTGATTCGATTGGGTGTTTCAACTGCTGCGGAACTATTTCCAGGTGAAATTGAATCTTTGATTTCAGGAACATAAAAATACAGGTTCTACAGTTTAATTTTGGGGGCAGGTTCGAGAGTAGAAAACGCGTTTGGGAAAAATCCATTTGCCAGTCTTTCTAGGTTTGTTTTCGTAATTTTAGTTTTTCCAGGAGTGTAGTCAATTCTATGTACTGTGAATAACGTAATACCAAGCAGCGAAATAAAATTCGCTTAAAAATGTTAAATTCAATTTTGTATATAATGTACAGACCAAAGAAGGAAATAATCCATGACATTGTTATAACAAACAATCCCATTGAACTGATAAACAATTCAAATATTTATTCTCATTTATCGAATGATGTTGAACAGTGTGGTATTGATATATTTTAAGACTTATTTATGTATATATGCAAATCCCGGGTTACATAAAAGGAAGCATAGGCAGCGTACTAAATTGATATTATAATGTTTGGATAGCACTACTAGAATGCTTCATTCCAAAAAAAAGTTTTGGCAACTATGGACATTAAAGTACTTATATAAGTACTCATATATCAGCGATAAGTAATTTTTGAATGCTTGCGAAAGTATGCCAAACTTAGCGAAGCATAGGGTAAATTTCGCGTTCCCTAAATGAGAGGTTGTAGGTGAAAGAAGACCCTATGCTTGTAGTTTTACAAAATCTGAAATATCGGTTTAAAACTCAGGCTATAAGCTAAGGTACGGTAACGGACGCTTCTTCCTCAAGGATAAACGCTATATACCACTGAAAAAATATATTTTTTGCGAGATATTCCTCAAGTTTTCGGTCTATTTGAATATACAAATCTGCATACTTGGAAATTTGATACGCTCTCCAAAATCTGAAGTAAGAGGCGAAAACTCTTTTTCATAAGCGGAGATATCTACTGGGATATAACTTTCCATGTGCCTATTCATCCATGCATTTTCATGTCATTCAAATGAGAACGATTTCAAAAGCAGATAAAACTCAAAAGAAAAATGTTAAGTAGTTTGCTCTGCATCGTTTTATGTCTGCACATGAAATCGGTGAATACGCCAACCTCAATAAATTTTTTAAAATCATATCTTGTTGGAATCAGAACTGCTATGGAAACGTAACATACGATCACGGATCGAAAACTATTTCACTTAAGCGATACAAACTTCGCTAAAAAACCATATTATATTATGGATCTAGTGAGTATGCGTTGTCTCTAGTTCACATATTTCATTAATCCGATACACCATTTCGGAGCTATTGTGATTTAAAAAACGGCATTTGATCACGGATTGTATGTTACGAAATGGTGGCTAAGGTTAGGTTAGGTTGAACTGGCCGGTCCATGAGGACCTCACATAGACTGATTGAGTAGTGTTACCAGAAGTTTGTTTTAACGACCAAACTGAAAAACCCTATAAAAAACCAGGACCTATGTTATAAAATAACTCCGTCCTCTTGGCAAATACTAGAAGCTTCCTAGCACTTAAGCCACTTGCTGCTTCTAGATCTGACAGCTGTATCACTCCTAATAGCTGGAGTCTTAGCTTGTGAAGTGCAGGGCACAAGCACAGACGTGCTCGATCGTTTACTCCTCCAACGCGCACATCCTACATCTGCTATCACTGACCAAGCCTTATTTAAAGGCACGTGATCCCAGAAAGCAGTGTCCAGTTAGAATACCCGTCATGAGTCTACAGTCCTCTCTTTTTAATGATAGAAGCAACTTTGTTAGTCGAAGGTTGTAAGACCTTCACATAATCTTCGACACTTTACAGCCCCGCGCTTGAACCCACGCCTTTCCCGCTTGGTCGATCATGCGCACCTCTCGCCTTCGCTTAATCTCGCCCAGTCTAATTGGGACGTCTACGGAGCAAGCTTCAAGGGATGCGCCCTTTTTAGCTTGTTCGTCCGCTTTTTCATTCCCATCTATTCCCATATGCCCTGGGACCCAATATAGATGTATGCTTCTCCCTGTCCCGATTCTCTACAGAGTCTGCTTACACTCTAACACGCATTCAGATGCTGTGCTATGCGAGATTATTGCCTGTATTGCTGATTGACTGTTAACATAAAAGTTAACACCGTTGCACCTTAAGCTATTCTCTTCCAGGGTTTCTACTGCTTTGGTTACGGCTTATATTTCCGCTTGGAAAACGCTACAGTAATCCGGCAGCCTGTAGGATCTGCTTATTTCCGGATCAGCACAGTATACCGCAGACACTACTCCTTCCACTACTTTGGAACCATCTGTGTATACATGTATCGCCTCGTCCGCTATTTGTGCACCCTTGTGCCAACCGTCCACCTCCATTGTGGCCTTAAGATCTCCCTCGAAGGGCAGATAAGGAATCAGGTAGTCTGTTCGTCTTGTGATTAATGACGCTATACTACTCGGCGCTCAAGCTGCCCCGAAGCACCGAGCCTGGTTGCGGTGCTTAAACTTGAGAATTATAGCATACTCAGCAAAAGAGGGAATTTTTTATAAAGCAAAAACTTCTACTATTTAAGTTGAAAAAATTTCATTCCCACTGTGACTGAAAAACTGCTCAGTAGTTTAACTGGATTTTAAATTTGACTAGAGTTTAAACAAATTTAGTTTAAGCTTAGCTTAGCCAACTGCTGACAAATCGGGCCTTACATATTTTTATTTAGTTTTTTTTAGGTTTTTTTTCGTCCATCTAGCCCTTTTTCTGAAGAAGTTCTGGCAACACTGAAAAGAAGCAGTCAATCAGATTTAGTTAGTACTTCAAACAGTAAATATCTTATTCGTGAATTCTATGCTCAAAAATTCTATGTAAACACATACTATTAAAAACAAGTAAGGAAGGCTAAGTTCCGGTGCACCCGAACATTACATACTCAGCTGAGAGCTTTGGAGACAAAATAAGGGAAACTCACCATTTAGCAAAATTAACCTAGGGTAACCCTGGAATGTGTTTGTATGACATGGGTATCAAAGGGAAGTTATTAAAGAACATTTTAAAAGGGGATGGGCCTTAGTTCTATAGGTGGACGCCTTTTCGAGATATCGCCATAAAGGTGGACCAGGGTGACCCAGAACACCATCTGTCGTGTACCGATAATTTATTTATATATGTAATACCACGAACAGTATTCCTGCCATGATTCCAAGGGCTTTTGATTTTGCCCTGCAGAACTTTTTCATTTTCGTTTGAGTTGATGTCACGTTGTTTACATTTTTCCCAAATTATTGAATAAACTTTTTCATTTTCTTCTGCTTAATATGGTACCCATTTTACAAAGTTTTTTCTAAAGTTATATTTTGCGTCAAAAAACCAGTCCAATCGCAATGTTTCATCCCTTTTTTCGTATTTGGTATAGAAATATGGCATCTTTTAAATTTTTTGAAATTTTCGATATCGAAGACGTGGGCGTGGTCATAGTCGGATTTCGACCATTTTATATCAAGATAAAGTGAGTTCAGATAAGAACATGAACTGAGTTTAGTAAAGATATATCGATTTTTGCTCAAGTTATCGTGTTAACGGCCGAGCGGAAGGACAGACGGTCGACTGTTTATAAAAGCAGGGCGTGGCTTCAACCGATTTCGCCCTTTTTCACAGAAATAAGTTATCGTCCTAGAGTCTAAGCCCCTACCAAATTTCACCAGGATTGGTGGATTTATGTTCGACTTATGGCATTAAAAGCGTTCTAGACAAATTAAATGAAAAAGGGCGGAGCCGCACCCATTTTAAAATTTTCTTTTATTGTTGTATTTTGTTGCAACATATCATTATTGGAGTTTAATCTTGACATAATTTACTTATATACTGTAGAGATATTCAGACCAATTCTAAATATTCTCGCGGAATTTTGTTCTCGCGGATTTTTTTTATTCCCGCGGAAAAATTCCTCCAATTCTTTTCTCCTAGGGAGAAGAATAATTGGGGAATAGGAATTTCGAATTTTCGAAGTCAGCTGTTTTGTGAATTGAAATTTCGTTGCGCATTTCTTATTTCGTTTAAAAAATTGAAAAATTTAATTATTGTCGCAAATTTGTTTGAAATTAAGAAATAAAATATAAACAATGCACAGTATTGCATTTCATGTGTTATTCACTGAAATGAGTAATGAATTTGTGCCACAGCAACATCAACAGAGTAGCATAAGAAGAAGAAGACGGCGGGATAACACAAATCCACTGGAGTTGCCTGCTTTCATTCAGCAAATCAATTTTCTGGCGGCCAAGTCGAGTTGAGTTCGCCTTTCGCTATATGCCAAAATCTACTTAAGCCTTCTTAAAAATCCTTGCGCAATTTCTGGATGGCTGCATCAAATATACCAAAAGCTCTTCTGTTGCTTATGATATATTTTCTACTTAAAATAAAGACTATTGTGGTTGTTGTTGTTGTATTAACAGTGAGAATATTGTGGTAGAATGTAATTACATATTTTAGCACAAATTTGTACAAATAAGTGTTCTGTCTTAAAATAACCATTTTCCTTTAACCATTTTGATACATTCCCTTTAATTTAACTAGTGAAAAAAACTCCTATGAAATGGCAGAGAAGAGGTTTCCGCTTTTTCGAACATTGTTCAGAATAGGAGGAAAGGGAGAAGTGAAAAAACTCACAAGGAATTTTTATTTAGAATACGAGGAATGGGAGAAGGGAAAAAACTCGCACGGAATTTTCGTTTAGAATTGGGCTGATTAAATTTTTTGTTAAAATTTGACTTAAAAATTTTTTTTTTAAATTGGGCGTGTTCGCCATCCGAGTTTGCTAATTTTTATTTTGAACATATATAGTAATAGGGGTAACGATCCTGTCAAATTTCGTCATGATATCTTCAACGACTGCCAAATTACAGCTTTCATAAACTAATTTTCTATTCTGCGTCCTAAGGTCAACCCACCTGCCAAGTTTCATCGCTTTATCCGTCTTTGGTAAT